>NC_069503.1:1138904524-1139204524 GCF_027579735.1 Bombina bombina | reverse complement strand
GAACTAAGTTACAAAAAATAAAAAAATATTTACAAACATAAGGAAAATCTTACAACAATTTTAAACTAATTACACCTACTCTAAGCCCCCTAATAAAATAACAAAGCCCCCCCAAAATAAAAAATGCCCTACCCTATTCTAAATTACTAAAGTTCAAAGCTCTTTTACCTTACCAGCCCTGAACAGGGCCCTTTGCGGGGCATGCCCCAAGAAGTTCAGCTCTTTTGCCTGTAAAAAAAAACATACAATACCCCCCCCCAACATTACAACCCACCACCCACATACCCCTAATCTAACCAAAACCCCCTTAAATAAACCTAACACTAAGCCCCTGAAGATCATCCTACCTTGTCTTCACCATACCAGGTTCACCGATCCGTCCTGGCTCCAAAATCTTCATCCATTCTATCAGCCAATCGGAATTAAGGTAGGAATATTCTGATTGGCTGATGGAATCAGCCAATCAGAATCAAGATCAATCCGATTGGCTGATCCAATCAGCCAATCAGATTGAGCTCGCATTCTATTGGCTGTTCCGATCAGCCAATAGAATGCGAGCTCAATCTGATTGGCTGATTGGATCAGCCAATCGGATTGATCTTGATTCTGATTGGCTGATTCCATCAGCCAATCAGAATATTCCTACCTTAATTCCGATTGGCTGATAGAATCCTATCAGCCAATCGGAATTCGAGGGACGCCATCTTGGATGACGTCCCTTAAAGGAATCGTCATTCTTCAGTTGGACGTCGCCGGATGAAGATGGGTCCGCGGTGGAGGTCTTCAGGATGGAGCCGGTCCTCATCGGATGAAGATAGAAGATGCCGCTTGGAAGATGATGGTTGCCGGTCCGGATCTACTCTTCTTCCCGGATAGGATGAAGACTTTGGAGCCTCTTCTGGACCTCTTCAGCCACCGGAAGATGGATCGCCAGCCCCTGCTTGGGTTGGATGAAGATTTTGGAGCCAGGACGGATCGGTGAACCTGGTATGGTGAAGACAAGGTAGGATGATCTTCAGGGGCTTAGTGTTAGGTTTATTTAAGGGGGGTTTGGGTTAGATTAGGGGTATGTGGGTGGTGGGTTGTAATGTTGGGGGGGGGTATTGTATGTTTTTTTTTACAGGCAAAAGAGCTGAACTTCTTGGGGCATGCCCCGCAAAGGGCCCTGTTCAGGGCTGGTAAGGTAAAAGAGCTTTGAACTTTAGTAATTTAGAATAGGGTAGGGCATTTTTTTATTTTGGGGGGCTTTGTTATTTTATTAGGGGGCTTAGAGTAGGTGTAATTAGTTTAAAATTGTAATATTTTTCTTATGTTTGTAAATATTTTTTTATTTTTTGTAACTTAGTTCTTTTTTATTTTTTGTACTTTAGTTAGTTTATTTAATTGTATTTATTTGTAGATATTGTATTTAATTTATTTATTGATAGTGTAGTGTTAGGTTTAATTGTAGGTAATTGTAGGTATTTTATTTAATTAATTTATTGATAGTGTAGTGTTAGGTTTAATTGTAACTTAGGTTAGGATTTATTTTACAGGTAAATTTGTAATTATTTTAACTATTTTAGCTATTAAATAGTTCTTAACTATTTAATAGCTATTGTACCTGGTTAAAATAAATACAAAGTTACCTGTAAAATAAATATTAATCCTAAAATAGCTATAATATAATTATAATTTATGTTGTAGCTATATTAGGATTTATTTTACAGGTAAGTATTTAGCTTTAAATAGGAATAATTTATTTAATAAGAGTTAATTAATTTCGTTAGATTAAAATTATATTTAACTTAGGGGGGTGTTAGTGTTAGACTTCGCTTTAGGGGTTAATACATTTATTAGAATAGCGGCGAGATTCGGTCGGCAGATTAGGGGTTAATAATTTAAGTTAGGTGTCGCCGATGTTAGGGAGGGCAGATTAGGGGTTAATAAATATAATATAGGGGTCGGCGGTGTTAGGGGCAGCAGATTAGGGGTACATAGCTATAATGTAGCTGGCGGCTCTTTGCGGTCGGCAGATTAGGGGTTAATTATTGTAGGTAGGTGGCGGCGATGTTGTGGGGGGCAGGTTAGGGGTTAATAAATATAATATAGGGGTCGACGATGTTAGGGCAGCAGATTAGGGGTACATAGGGATAATGTAGCTGGCGGCGTGCGGACGGCAGATTAGGGGTTAATAAGTGTAGGTAGCTGGCAGCGACGTTGTGGGGAGCAGATTAGGGGTTAATAAATATAATATAGTGGTCGGCGGTGTTAGGGGGCAGCAGATTAGGGGTACATAAGGATAACGTAGGTGGCGGTCGGCAGATTAGGGGTTAAAAAAATTTAATCGAGTTGCGGCGATGTTTGGGGACCTCGGTTTAGGGGTACATAGGTAGTTTATGGGTGTTAGTGTACTTTAGAGTACAGTAGTTAAGAGCTTTATGAACCGGCGTTAGCCCAGAAAGCTCTTAACTACTGACTTTTTTCTGCGGCTGGAGTTTTGTCGTTAGATTTCTAACGCTCACTTCAGACACGACTCTAAATACCGGAGTTAGAAAAATCCCATTGAAAAGATAGGATACGCAATTGACGTAAGGGGATCTGCGGTATGGAAAAGTCACGGCTGAAAAGTGAGCATTAGACCCTTTTTTGAGTGACTCCAAATACCGGAGGTAGCCTAAAACCAGCGTTAGGAGCCTCTAACGCTGGTTTTCACGGCTACCGCCAAACTCTAAATCTAGGCCTAGGAATTTTCCAATTTTATTTTAGGTTAACTTTCTCCACAAGTTTGTGTCCTGAGAAGGTACTAAAACAGACACAATACCGAACCTAAGGAATAAAGATGCCTCTCAAGACAATATTTTTAGGGTTTTGCAGCGAAAAAAATAACTTCAGTTATAGAGCAGTGGTACCAGGTTTAACTGAAGGTAAGAATCTATATTTGCGGAAAGGTCCTATAGGTAGAGGTCTATAAGGTTGTCTTGTGGTGAGTGGGGATTCATAGGGAGGGCTATTTATGGTGTTGACTATGACTTGACAATTTTGAGGTATTTGTCACTCAGTGGAAGTTAGGGTGTGATGCTCAATGGTTCTCCAGTTTGGTGGTAGGTGCAGATAAAGGTTCTAGCACACAGATAGTTTTAGTAGTTGTGAGTCTACTGTGTTTAAAGTTAATGCAATGGGGCGGGGGGCACAGTAAGGCCTAATGCTATATTAGGTGGTCTGTGAGAGATGGGTGAAATGTCAAAGTTATTAATTCAACCCCAGTGCTTTATACAATTACTACTGGCTGGTTACAAAATGCCGGGGTCCCAAAATATATACAGCTTTTAGTGGTAGCTTTTTTATTTTTGGTGCAATGCTTACTGAACTAGTGTTTTGTTTTCACTTGTGAATAAGAGGTGCCAGTTTAACATTTTCTCCTCATACATTCTGCAGTAACAAAGTAGCAGCTTTCTATCAAAATGAGTTTCATTGCCTGTGCTGTCACTGTCTCTTGCATAGTGGGCATCTTTTCTTCACAGTGGTCTATAAGACTATTATGTAAAAAGGAAACCTTAAAATGTATAATTTTTTTTTTTTTTTAACTGAAATGACTCAAATATACACCATGACAAAAATAAAGAATAAAAACGTATATATTTTGTGTATAATGAAACAGGAGAGGGTGAGTTGGATGCTCTTTACATACTCTAGGAAAAAATGTCTTCCAGATATAAAATAACACACATTGGTATTTTCAGATGTAATTTATTCAACATGGAAAGACCTCCACATGTCCATGCTTGTAAGTACAGAGTTAGACAACTTTATACTTTAGCCTCGCGTTCTCCAGCCCCAGTAGTAAGGTTTATCATTGGAGTGTAACGGTCATCACTTCCCTACAAGAGGTCACAGGAAGTGGATATTGTGTCTTAGTTATTTAGATCAAGGATGCTGAATGCTAAATGTTTGATCAGGGACCCATTGAAATCACAGTGCTGATAAAAGATAACAGAGAAATGTCCCATTATGAGAGTAATGCCAATCCCAATGGCACCCGTGGTTACACTAATATTTGTGAGCTCATGGTATCCAGCGGTTGACAGTGTAAAAGAACCATTATAATCCTTGCCTAAGCTGATCAGTCAGGAAGAATATACAAATTTTACTTGCAGCATATTATTTTTAGCCTCCAGTTTGTACTATGTGGGATCTTCATTTTCATGACCTTCAGTTGTACCAAATGCTCCCCGGTAACCATGAATGAAATGTCTTAACAATGGGACATTTGTTTTCACTAATTACAGTCCAATATGACATAATTATCTAAAAGTTTTCTTTTTTAGTGATAAAAGCATAAGTTATTGAGACAAAAGTGATAGAAATTCAGTTATTTAATTTGATTTTAGGAGCCTGGAGTCTAAATCGATTACAATTAGTATAGTCCTTCTAAGACAGACTCATATTTAACCGCAGCTTGAACTAAATACAACATTTCCTATTGGAGGGTGGATTCCATTATTATTGATGTGGATGCTATGCAACATCTCTTCCCATATTAACACCAGGAAAACAAAGAAGCGACACAACGTAAACCTATTTTTGACACAAATGCAATCTTTTTACAGCAATTTGTATTACTTTTCATAATAAATAAAACAGTTTAAAAAATAAAATTAAATAGATTTGTAAAGGTAGTGAAAAAAAATCAACACACATATACAAAGGCTAGAAATAAACTTTCTATTAATATACATCTTTGAGTAACCATATATTTAACAAAAGGAAGATCATGTAAACAAGACTCCGGTGTGCACAGCTTCTGCTTCCAGTTCTGTACAGGTAGTGGTGTAAGAAATATATATATTATACATACACATCTCAGTGCAGTCACATAGCTTCATACACCGTTCTCTGCAGTCAGAAGAATGTTACAAATACAATTTGCTGCTTTGTCTTTCACGCTCAGTAAATGTTTGCAATCAGTGATGGTGCATTGCGCTGCCCACTGGACTGGAAGAGCACGCAACACTCCAACACTATATAACTTAAATGAAGTGGACAATAATGAGCTGACTGGCACACTGTGCCACCCGAAGGTTTAGGGCACTATGTCCCTAGTTAGACCTTCATTGTCACTTACTGGGCCTGTGGCAGGACTGATGCTATGTTAATATACATTATTATTTGCAGTGTGGAGCAATTGTTCCATTTTGGCATGAAATGATGTAGCAAAGGAGCAGTAAATAACGCAGACATAAAACTGCTGAGCTGACATTGAAGCCCTTAATAAGTCTATAAAGTCCTAAGAGGTCACTCGGGGGCCATAAATAAGTTGTAAATCCCTGGAATGGAATTGTGCAGCTGCAACAAACCATTCAGCACAGCGCAGAATGCTAAAGAGCATAAATTACTAGGGCCCATTACATTACTTAGGTACACAGATGGGATCTGCTTATAGACCACTGCGCTATGTGCAAACACAACATACTTCCTTTCTATTTAGTATATCATGAAGATTTTATGAAGGACAAAAGTGCACAACAGCCTCAGAATAAGCACATTTTGTACAAAGCTAAAGTATTCTCCAGCAGAGTGCACGGATTATACAAGAAATGTAAAATGTGCTTGAGATGTGCACTGGACACAAGCAGTTTATCTATGGCATATTGTCAACAAAAGAGCCAATGCAGTTATGACACAAAATACTCAACAGCACATTAATATGCAATAACACAATGACCTGCCTGATTAAGCAAACTGCTGACTGGGATTCTGGGTAATAGCATGCAGAGGGGCACTTATGCCATTTTTGCTTCTCTCCACTTAAACACAGATTCCGTTATTATAAATCTTCTTCATAACAGGTAGTTGCACAGTGTGAGTGAGCAGTACATAACCTGGAACTTTATTCACAGATTCCTCAGGTCTCAAAATGAGTGAGGTCACCATACAGTTGCACAGGTTGATGAACAAGATGCATATAAATTAATAACAAGACAGTAATGGACATGACCACATAAGGCCAGTAGGGATGTAAGTAAATAAATTGAGTCTGATGTAGATATGTATAACCAGACCCAACTTTATTACCTACTCTATCACAGGGGACCTTGTATTACCAGACACATCCTTATCACCTTCTGTATCACAGGGGACCTTGTATAACCAGACACATCCTTATCACCTTCTGTATCACAGGGGACCTAGTATAATCAGACACATTATTATCACCTGCTCTATCACAGGGGACCTTGTATAACCAGACACATCCTTATCACCTTCTGTATCACAGGGGACCTAGTATAATCAGATACATCATTACCACCTGCTCTATCATAGCGGACCTTGTATAACCAGACACATCCTTATCACCTTCTGTATCACAGGGGACCTTGTATAACCAGACACATCCTTATCACCTTCTCTATCACAGGGGACCTTGTATAACCAGACACATCCTTATCACCTGCTCTATCACAGGGGACCTTGTATAACCAGACACATCTGTATCACCTTCTCTATCACAGGGGACCTTGTATAACCAGACACATCCTTATCACCTGCTCTATCACAGGGGACCTTGTATAACCAGACACATCCTTATCACCTTCTCTATCGCAGGGGACCTTGTATAACCAGACACATCCTTATCACCTGCTCTATCACAGGGGACCTTGTATAACCAGACACATCTGTATCACCTTCTCTATCACAGGGGACCTTGTATAACCAGACACATCCTTATCACCTGCTCTATCACAGGGGACCTTGTATAACCAGACATATCCTTATCACCAGCTCTATCACAGGGGACCTTGTATAACCAGACATACCCTTATCACCTGCTCTATCACAGGGGACCCAGTATAACCAGACACATAATTATCACCTGCTCTATCACAGGGGACCTTGTATAACTAGACACATCATTATCACCTGCTCTATCACAGGGGACCTTGTATAACCAGACACATCCTTATCACCTGCTCTATCACAGGGGACCTTGTATAACTAGGCACAATCTTATCACCTGCTCTATCACAGGGGACCTTGTATAACTAGACATATCATCACCAGCTCTATCACAGGGGACCTTGTATAACCAGACATACCCTTATCACCTGCTCTATCACAGGGGACCTTGTATAACCAGACACATCCTTATCACCTGCTCTATCACAGGGGACCTTGTATAACCAGACACATCCTTATCACTAGCTCTATCACAGGGGACCTTGTATAACCAGACACATCAGTATCACCTGCTCTATCACATGGGGACCTTGTATAACCAGACACATCCTTATCACCTGCTCTATCAAAGGGGACCTTGTATAACCAGACACATCAGTATCACCTGCTCTATCACATGGGGACCTTGTATAACCAGACATATCCTTATCACCTGCTCTATCACAGGGGACCTTGTATAACCAGACACATCCTTATCACCTGCTCTATCACAGGGGACCTTGTATAACCAGACACATCAGTATCACCTGCTCTATCACATGGGGACCTAGTATAACCAGACACATCCTTATCACCTGCTCTATCACAGGGGACCTTGTATAACCAGACACATCAGTATCACCTGCTCTATCACATGGGGACCTTGTATAACCAGACACATCCTTATCACTAGCTCTATCACAGGGGACCTTGTATAACCAGACATATCCTTATCACCTGCTCTATCACAGGGGACCTTGTATAACCAGACACATCTGTATCACCTGCTCTATCACAGGGGACCTTGTATAACCAGACACATCAGTATCACCTGCTCTATCACAGGGGACCTTGTATAACCAGACACATCCTTATCACCTGCTCTATCACAGGGGACCTTGTATAACTAGACACATCCTTATCACCTGCTCTATCACAGGGGACCTTGTATAACTAGACACATCAGTATCACCTGCTCTATCACAGGGGACCTTGTATAACCAGACACATCAGTATCACCTGCTCTATCACAAGGGACCTTGTATAACCAGACACATCATTATCACCTGCTCTATCACAGGGGACCTTGTATAACCAGACACATCCTTATCACCTGCTCTATCACAGGGGACCTTGTATAACCAGACACATCCTTATCACTAGCTCTATCACAGGGGACCTTGTATAACCAGACACATCAGTATCACCTGCTCTATCACAGGGGACCTTGTATAACCAGACACATCCTTATCACCTGCTCTATCACAGGGGACCTAGTATAACCAGACACATCATCATCACCTGCTCTATCACAGGGGACCTTGTATAACCAGACACATCCTTATCACCTGCTCTATCACAGGGGACCTTGTATAACTAGACACATCCTTATCACCTGCTTTATCACAGGGGACCTTGTATAACTAGACACATCAGTATCACCTGCTCTATCACAGAGGACCTTGTATAACCAGACACATCCTTATCACCTGCTCTATCACAGGGGACCTTGTATAACTAGACACATCCTTATCACCTGCTTTATCAAAGGGGACCTTGTATAACTAGACACATCAGTATCACCTGCTCTATCACAGAGGACCTTGTATAACCAGACACATCCTTATCACCTGCTCTATCACAGGGGACCTTGTATAACTAGACACATCCTTATCACCTGCTTTATCACAGGGGACCTTGTATAACTAGACACATCAGTATCACCTGCTCTATCACAGAGGACCTTGTATAACCAGACACATCTGTATCACCTGCTCTATCACAGGGGACCTTGTATAACCAGACACATCAGTATCACCTGCTCTATCACAGGGGACCTTATATAACTAGACACATCAGTATCACCTGCTCTATCACAGAGGACCTTGTATAACCAGACACATCCTTATCACCTGCTCTATCACAGGGGACCTTGTATAACCAGGGAGTGTAATAGATATCTGAAAAAAGTGACCTTAGATTGGACCCAATAACGGATTCCCAGCATTGCTTGGGAAGTGAAATACGTGTCTTCTCATGCTATTTTGAGGTATGTCATAACTAACATATATAGAAAGCAGCTTTGGTTTACATGTACGGGGATTATAAACATTATAACATGTATGTAGTTACTATTGTTCCAGTTAGGGGGGGGGGGGGCGATGTAACACCTGTGATGCAATTCCTTACATGTGGATTATTTAAATACCTATTTAATAATATATAATGTACATATCTACATCCATTATATGTCCTTGCTTTACACACTAGCGGCACCTCAATCAAGGGATGGGGAAAACCTTAACTCCTAACCTGGTGCCATTTATGTGGCCATTACAATGACAGCAGCAACATACTAACACCGTCACTTTTAATGCAACACTCCATGACCAATAACAATTTATACATTTTGATCAGAGACTGGTATTTGTTCCTATCATGAAAATCATATTAAATCCAGAAACAATCCTTTCCTTCCAGAAACTGTGTATGTAATGGAAATACAAACTATATTTTAGATAATTTTCTGTACCAGGGGTTTTTAACTTAGGGTCCACAATGGAATGTTAGGGGATCTGTGGATGGAAAAAAAAAATTACATCAATATTTTTACTAACCTTTAAATGGAATATAGGGGCCGATTTATCATGTGTCTGACGGACATGATCCTCTGTAGCGATCATGTCCGCTAGACATCGATAAATGCTGAAAAATGATAAATGCATTCTGGTGAACTGCTTGTGCAATGCCGCCCCCCCTGCAGATTTGCGGCCAATTGGCTGCTAGCAGGGGGTGTCAATCAACCCGATCTTATGAGATCGGGCAGACTGCTGTCCGCCACCTCAGAGGCAGTAGACGAGTTAAGGAGCAGGGTTCTTAAGGCCGCTGCTTCTTTATTCCTGTTCCTGTTTCGAGCTATGATAAATTGGCATCATAGAATTGAATAATGAATGAAGGCAACAAACCACTGTAGTATCACAGATATAAACACTACAGTTGCTGCATATAACTCAAAATACTGTTTACCCCCATCACAACTTCAAATTGTTGGTATCTATTTGACCCACTGCTAGCAGGGCCGGTGCTAGAATTTTTGGCTACACAGGCAAAGACACATTTTGCCCCCCCCCCCCCCTCAACAAAATGATATACCCTGTAATTACTGCTTCTTAACAACATGTCCTAGTGATGTGTTAAAAAGCTACAGATAACTCATTTATAATGGTAGAGAAAATTAGATTTCCATTATCACATAAAATTATTGGCTGTTATTTTGATTTATTAAAGCTATATTAGCTATGATCTTTAATTTCTTCATGACATAAAGTAAGTGGTGGCTCTGCACAGCATTGTAAATCAGTGGTGGCTCTTAATAATGGATCAAACACTGGTGACAATATATAAAATACAAAAACCTGGAGGCAGGATCACCTCTTTTCTTTTCACCACTATACATAGACTGATACCAGAATGTTTAACAGGAAAATGAATCAAACCGCAGGTGGAAAAGTTCTCCAGCAGAGATCCTGTCCAGCTACAATCAACACTTTGCAAAATGTAAGAATGTAGAAGAGCTCTGCTCAATCCTGCCCTTTGCTTTTGGGCAACCAATTGCATAAGAGCAGGGCCTGTCAATCACACTGAACAAGTTTGAGGTTATGTATCTCTGCCACCTAGGATAAGAAACAGACTAAGGGCCAGATTCTAAAAATATCTCTGGGCTGGTGAGATTCTATAAGAATACTCGCCAGTCATCCTATTTTCCTGCGTAATTGTTTTTTTTTAATAAAATGGGCTGAACATGGGCATAAATGAAATTTACTCTCAAATCCCAGTGTAATTCCATAAATATTTTCGCACTACATTTCTCGCAGTTTTTTCTCGCTAGTTAAAAAGTGGCGAATTTTCACCAAAATTCTCTAAACACAAATTTTTCTGAAAGGAAAAGCAATTGAAAATTACAGCGAATTTAAAGTACAGTGCACTGAAAACAGTGTAATTTGATTTGAATTAAGCGTAATAGTCAAGTTTTAAAACACACCGGTTTCCCCCTCTGTACTGCGCCTTCCATTGCAAACCTTTACCTAGCAGAGAGCTCTCATTATTTGTATGGGAGACATCTCGCCACTCGCAGGGACAGACTCTTTTTACCTAGCAGAGAACTCTCATTATTTGTATGGTTGACATCTCGCCACTCGCAGGGACAGACCCTTTTTACCTAGCAGAGAGCTCTCATTATTTGTATGGTTGACATCTCGCCACTCGCAGGGACAGACCCTTTTTAACTAGCAGAGAGCTCTCATTATTTGTATGGTTGACATCTCGCCACTCGCAGGGACAGACCCTTTTTACCTAGCAGAGAGCTCTCATTATTTGTATGGTTGACATCTCGCCACTCGCAGGGACAGACCCTTTTTACCTAGCAGAAAGCTCTCATTATTTGTATGGTTGACATCTCGCCACTCGCAGGGACAGACTCTTTTTACCTAGCAGAGAGCTCTCATTATTTGTATGGTTGACATCTCGCCACTCGCAGGGACAGACCCTTTTTACCTAGCAGAAAGCTCTCATTATTTGTATGGTTCACATCTCGCCACTCGCAGGGACAGACCCTTTTTACCTAGCAGAAAGCTCTCATTATTTGAATGGTTGACATCTCGCCACTCGCAGGGACAGACCCTTTTTACCTAGCAGAGAGCTCTCATTATATGTATGGGAGACATCTCGCCACTCGCAGCGACAGTCTCTTTTTTTATTTATAGAATTTCATGAGGGCTGCCCCTGTGAGTGTTGGCGTGGAAAACCAGGTCTAGATTTGCAAAGTTTTAAGAATCTGACCCATATTCTTAAATTTGTGGTTGCAGATTTACTCTGGAAAGCCTGAAATGTAAGTTCTCAGATGCTGCAAATGCACTCTGTGCTGCATAATTATACCCCTTCTGAAAATAAACACACTGCACTCTATAATTATGACTAGTATCTATACAATGTTGCACGAAATGATGATTATTGCCATGTATACATTTTTAATGTATAGGGAGATATATAAACTAGACTTATAATAGACATGTGGTACTGAGCAATTATGACTTTGGTTTACCTAAAGATGGAGGAATGTCATTGCTCCTACAAGTGACCATCAGCCCCAGTAATACACATTAGGCTGTGAGTGGAGGATAGTCCCACTGCTATCAAAGGCTACACCAACAATTATGAAGGCTGCTAAATTTATGCAGGGGCTGTGCAGTGCAATATTTAAGCCTGATGCTTCCTGTTGTTCTGGATGACCTGCACCCTTTGCCTCCCTATGTTTCAGGGAAGTCCCCTCCCATTCTAGCCATTATGCCACCACATATAGCCCCTACTATGAAGCCCAAGGTAGTGAACATACAAATAAATAAATATACACACACACAAATATTGTCATGCACCAAATTTGCGCCCTTTATCCTGCAATGGCATCCTTAGGTGGTCGCCTAGTCTGCCTCTATTGTAGCACCGGCCCTGAGTCCTATAGATGATCACAGTCTTTTATCTACAGACTTATAGAAATGTAGCTGACTAAATATTGGCAGTTGTGCTCTACCAAGAGGTGAAGTTGCATGTTATCAAGCAAGGCCTGATGAAAAACTCCCTGGCATAGAGAGAAATCACACAACATCTTTTGCATTATTTTATAATGTAGTTGTCTCTCCCTCACATTCAGTACCACACTTAGCAAGATAATCACCTTTGTACCATTGTTTTACTGTACATGAATTCTTAGATAATCTTCCCAGATCAGTGTTTTAGAGAATTGGGCCCAGTGACATCTACATTTTTTCTAGCATTTCTTATCTACACTTACTTGTTGATCAATATGAGAAAGATGTATGTCACTTTCATTGTTTGATAACATTTTGCAAATCTGGACAGTTTAAATGATAATTGTTCAGTCTCTGGTAGGTGGAGCAGTAATCTGTAATAATGATAGGCACACAGGCTTTAAGTTTTTTTAAAAAAAATATCCGGATTTGCACTGATCTCTGTGTTACTCTTTCACACTGATATGTCCGGCACTGAAACAAAAGCCGCTGCCTGCAGCAATATTAGGCAAACAAATGGCAAATCCTGACATTTCGCCCATGCCTAAGAACATTATTAGTCCAAAGGCATCAGCAGACGGCCATAGACGACATGTTTTATACATACATATTATGTTCTGTTACAGTCATATTAGCTTGTGCATTTAACCCCTAACACTGATACAGTGCCGGGTTATCATCATTTGTTTATATTGCACAATTACACTAAGCAGTACAATACAGAGGGCACAATAAAACAAGCCACTGCTATACAGACTGTGACACATTCATATCACTGGCTTGGCTTACAGTCTACTTACAATATACCTTTATACTGTACAATGTCACACATCATGTGTGACTCTCTCCAATGTCTGTGCTGCCCTACTGAGCTAATGTCTGTAAAGCAATTACGAACCTCAGTGAATCTGCTCTACAGGACAACAAGGACGTTATTTCACTGACTGTCACGTGTCAGTCAAGGTCCTATAAATCCCTGTAAAGAGAAGTATAGTTTAAGTTATGAATCCAACTGTAGATAAGGTAAAGTTTAGATAGATTAGTATTCCACAAAAAGTATGTAGTTGTGTGGGAGAATTGTTTAATTAGATGGCAGCAGGATATAAATGATTGTTGGAATCATTTATTAATTAAACAATTTTACCTTTGATTTACGGTAACAGTAGTACTAATATAACCTATAGCCAAAAGGTGGCAACATGATTGGCAGGTAAAATAGTACTAATACACCTGGTGGATATATTTATTAATAATGATAGAGAGTGGATCTCTGTAGTATATAGAGGCAGTCAATACAGGAGCAAATAATAAGTTTAAGGAGAGGATATGTTTTTAGTCTCTGATTATGAAATGAGAAGTAGCGGTAATGCGATCTTGAAATATAAACAGATTTAGAGTCTTACCGCAAGAACCGGAGGAAGAGTTTCTGAGCAGTCTTAGGTCCCTGCGATATGGCTGAGAGGCTTGGAGGATCCGGGTAAGAATCCGTTACACGCCGAAGTAGCATGTGGTGTGTGTGAGAGCAAAGGCGTCCGGGCGGCAAGCAGGAAGCTAGCAGGTTTGCGAGTGACGTCACCGCTATTTGCCGATCACAAGGAGACGCTGACGGTCAGAGTTACAGCAATGAGAATTGAAGAGGTAACTAAGCTGGTAAAACTTAGTATATTAGATCCCAATTTAGATTCAAGTTGGCAAGTAATAGATTTCCAAGAAAGCTGTAAGAAACTGACTGTGGAAACAAAAATTACTAAGCACCTAATGATCTGTGGGAGGGGTTTTTATACTGATTATACAAAGGTATCAGGTAACCTTAAAGGGACAAGAACAGATCATGACAGTACTCCCCCCTCAAGGAGCCACTCAGGGGATCAAGGTTTGGGTCTGTCAGGATGCCGCCTGTGGAACAAAGAGATCAGTCTTGGAGCAGAGAGGTTTGAAGCAGGCTCCCAAGAATCATCCTCGTCCGGATAACCCTTCCAATGCACCAAATACTGAAGTTTGCCCCCTCTACGACGAGAATCCTTTATAGAAGCTACTTCATACTCAGGGTCCCCTTCTTGGAGAACTTCAGTAGCTGGAGGGCAGTGTTCCATCTCCCGCGTCTGTTTGTAAGGCTTCAGTAAGGATACATGGAATGTAGGATGTATCCGCAAATTGTCCGGAAGGGACAGGGTAACAGCATTCTGATTCACAACATCTTTAATAGAATAAGGACCTATGTACAAGGAGGATAATTTGCGAGATGGATAGGGTAATCGCAAGTTACGAGTGGACAGCCATACCTTGTCTCCAACTTTATAGTTAGGTGATTCTAAATGTTTTTTGTCATAATAAAATTTATGTAACATTTTTGAGTGAGCGATATTGTCCTGAACAATAGTGAAAGTTTCGGATATGGTGTTAACCAAATCATTGACCAAGGGGCAAACACTATCTTGTAAGTCTTCTTGATGGAAAACCGGATGAAAGCCGTAATTAATGTAGAAAGGTGAGAACTTGGTGGTACTATTTACGGAATTATTGTAAGCGAATTCTGCATACATCAATAAAGAGGACCAGTTGTTTTGTTGGTTGTTAATAAAACAGCGTAGGAATTGCTCCAACCACTGATTAACCCTCTCCGTCTGACCATTGGTTTGTGGGTGGTAGGAGGTACTCAACCGGCGGCGTATTTTCAAGGTTTTACATAATTCAGACCAAAATTTACTCGTGAACTGGGATCCACGGTCTGATGTTATACTGAGAGGTAATCCATGATGTTTTATTACGTGTTGCATAAGAAGTAGTGCTGTTTCTGAAGCAGTCGGTAACTTAGTGGTAGGAATAAAGTGTGCCATTTTACTAAAAATGTCCACGACAACTAGTATAGTGGTAAAGTTAGAAGATTTAGGTAATTCAACTATATAGTCTAGTGCTATATCAGTCCAAGGTCGAGAGGGTATGGGAAGGGGTAGTAGTTGGCCGTATGGCTGTCTTTGTTGCGTCTTAGAGACTGTACATATAGTACAAGAATTGATGTAATTGGTAACATCTGTTTTTAAGGTTGGCCACCAAAAATGTCTTGTAATGAGGTCTATTGATTTAGAGATTCCGGGATGTCCAGCTAGAACAGAGTCATGGTAACTATATAGAATTTTCTCTCTTAAGGACTTAGGTACATACACCAGTTTGTCATGATAGTACAGTCCATTATTATGTAGAGTTACTTGTGTCTTTGGCAATTCTGAATCTGAGGTAAGATGTGTTTTTAGTAAACTAGTTATATCTTCTGTGAGTCCTATAATGTTTTCAGGGGGAATTATCGACACTTGTGATTGTGGTGATATAGGTTTATCTGGTATTCTAGAGAGAGCATCTGCCTTAACATTCTTATTAGCAGGTCTATAAGTTATTAGATAGTTAAATCTATTAAAGAATAGATTCCAACGCACCTGGCGTGAAGTAAGGGTTCTATTGGTTTTCAAAAACTGTAAGTTCCTATGGTCTGTGTATATTAGAATGGGAATGGAGGTTCCCTCTAATAAGTGTCTCCAGTGTTCGAAAGAGGCTTTGACAGCTAGAAGCTCCTTCTCCCCTATTGCGTAATTTATCTCTGATTCAGACATTACTCTTGAAAAAAAAGCAACAGGATGTAACGGATGTTTCAGACTTTGTCTTTGAGACAAAACTGCTCCAATGGCATAATCTGAGGCGTCTACTTCAATGACATATTGCAATGAGGGGTTAGGATAGGAAAGAATAGGTGCTGTAGTGAACCTGTGTTTTAATGTATTAAATGTATTTTCAGCTTCTTCAGACCAATGAAATTTGACATTAGACTTTGTGAGATTTGTAAGGGGTTTGGCTAATAGTGCAAAATTTTTAATAAACTTCCTATAGAAGTTCGCAAACCCCATGAACCTCTGAATCTGTTTTTTGGATGTGGGAGTAGGCCAGTCTAAAATAGCTTTTATCTTATTCTTTTCCATATCAATTCCTTCAGGAGTTATGACATAACCCAGAAAAGTGATGTTATTAGTATTAAAAATACATTTTTCTGGTTTGGCGTATAAATGGTGTTGACGTAGCCTAGACAGTACAGTGCGAACATGCTTTATGTGGTCTGATTTGTTTTGTGAGTATATGAGGATGTCGTCTAGATAGATTACAACATAGATGTCAAGAAGATCTTTAAATACATCATTTATTAGATACTGAAAGGTGGCAGGCGCATTGCAGAGCCCGAATGGCATCACTGTGTACTCATAGAGTCCGTAGCGTGTACGGAACGCAGTGAGCCACTCGTCACCTTCTCTCACTCTGATAAGGTTATATGCACCTCTGAGATCTAGTTTTGTGAAGTAGGAAGCCCCCTCAAGTCTCTCTATTAACTCGGGAATCAGAGGTAGTGGGTATCTGTTCTTTATAGTTCTACGATTAAGTTCTCTATAATCCACTATAGGTCTAATTGTACCATCTTTATTCTTGACGAAAAATATTCCTGCTCCAGCTGGAGAGGTGGATGGTCTTATGAACCCCTTACGGAGGTTTTCTTCGAGATAATCTTTTAGATAGTCTAATTCGATTTTTGAGAGTGGAAAAATATGCCCACAAGGTATATCTGCCCCGGGGATTAAGTCTATGGGGCAGTCATACTTCCTATGAGGAGGAAGATTTTCTGACTCTTTTTTACAAAAAACATCACAGAAATCCGAGTATTCGGGAGGTATGTTGTTAGAATCTGTTTGCAAAATGTGATGGCTGGATATACAAGTGTTTTTACAATAATCAGAAGTGAATATAACATCAGAAGTTTTCCATGATATATTGGGGTCATGTAAATTTAGCCAAGAGTAACCTAAAACCAGAGGGTATATGGGAGATGATATAACATCAAAAGATATATATTCAACATGAGCACCCCCTATGGATACTTTAATGGGAATTGTGTGATGTGATATAGGACCGGAAGATATTTGACTACCGTCAATAACTCTAAGTAACACTGGATTTGTCTTTTTTATAAGTGGTATTTTATTTAAGGTTGTGAAATTCAAATCCATATAATTAGTGCTGGCTCCTGAATCAATAATCGCCCTGGATGTTACTCGTTGGTTCTCCCACTGCAAAATAAGAGTGAGTGAGCAGTTGGTATGATTAGGGGTATGAACATTATAACAAGTATTTACAGATGTTTTCTTACCCCTTTTCTGACGTCCCAGTATCGGACAATCTTTTACTGTGTGTTGTGCTGATCCGCAGTACATACACAGATTATTTTGTCTTCGTCTGAGCTTTTCTTGTGGATTGAGTGGACCTTTGACAAATCCAATATCCATGGCTTCAGGAGCATTTTGTGATTGACTACGTGTGCTTTGTTGTGGGGTTGTAGGAAAAGGTGAACGTCTAAATGTGTTTTCACTAGGATTGCGTTCAGATCTACGTTCTCTCAAACGTCTGTCTAAACTAATTGAGAGGTTAATTAACCCTTCTAATGTCTGAGGCATTTCAACTCTTGCTAGTTCGTCTTTAAGTACGTCACATAACCCTAACCTAAACTGGTTTTTAAGAGACAATTCGTTCCAACCACTATCCTTTGAGAATCTTTTAAACTCAGTGATATAATCCTCTACAGGCTTTTTTAGTTGTTTTAATGCTCTCATACCGTTCTCAGCTGTGAGCTGCTTGTAGGGATCGTCATACAATTGTGACATAGCAGAAAAAAAAGATTCTAAGGATAGTAATATGGGATCATTTGATTCAAAAAATGAATTAGCCCATATGCGTGGTTCTCCCCTTAGATAAGAGATAGTGGTTAAAACCTTAGTTTGATCTGTGGGGTATGTGAGAGGTTTGAGTGAGAATAATAGATAACAAGCATTCTTGAACTCTCTGAAGTGTTTTCTATCTCCATAAAAATGTTCAGGGGGGCTAACATTGGGTTCTACAATGTTTAATGTTTTTTGTTTGTCTGAAATTTCCTTTATGTAAGATTTAAGTGCAGTATTCTCATGTTGCAAGGTGTTTAATGCCTGTGTTATTGACTCAACCTTTTCAGTTAATGTCTGCACATGGGTTACTATATCTACTGGATTCATGATAGGCTTAGTAATTTATGTCACGTGTCAGTCAAGGTCCTATAAATCCCTGTAAAGAGAAGTATAGTTTAAGTTATGAATCCAACTGTAGATAAGGTAAAGTTTAGATAGATTAGTATTCCACAAAAAGTATGTAGTTGTGTGGGAGAATTGTTTAATTAGATGGCAGCAGGATATAAATGATTGTTGGAATCATTTATTAATTAAACAATTTTACCTTTGATTTACGGTAACAGTAGTACTAATATAACCTATAGCCAAAAGGTGGCAACATGATTGGCAGGTAAAATAGTACTAATACACCTGGTGGATATATTTATTAATAATGATAGAGAGTGGATCTCTGTAGTATATAGAGGCAGTCAATACAGGAGCAAATAATAAGTTTAAGGAGAGGATATGTTTTTAGTCTCTGATTATGAAATGAGAAGTAGCGGTAATGCGATCTTGAAATATAAACAGATTTAGAGTCTTACCGCAAGAACCGGAGGAAGAGTTTCTGAGCAGTCTTAGGTCCCTGCGATATGGCTGAGAGGCTTGGAGGATCCGGGTAAGAATCCGTTACACGCCGAAGTAGCATGTGGTGTGTGTGAGAGCAAAGGCGTCCGGGCGGCAAGCAGGAAGCTAGCAGGTTTGCGAGTGACGTCACCGCTATTTGCCGATCACAAGGAGACGCTGACGGTCAGAGTTACAGCAATGAGAATTGAAGAGGTAACTAAGCTGGTAAAACTTAGTATATTAGATCCCAATTTAGATTCAAGTTGGCAAGTAATAGATTTCCAAGAAAGCTGTAAGAAACTGACTGTGGAAACAAAAATTACTAAGCACCTAATGATCTGTGGGAGGGGTTTTTATACTGATTATACAAAGGTATCAGGTAACCTTAAAGGGACAAGAACAGATCATGACACTGACGTTTCAGTTAATCATGGGGGTGAACCCCAGCTTGTGAAACCCTGTACATTGCACAGACAACAGAAATGCGGCTACCCAGGAATGTCTCCTATGTCTAAATATACAGATGTGTGGCTCTTATTTATACCATTTACCATAAGTAAAACATTCTACTTACTGTAAAACGCGTCATCTGGCATTTAATACATTTATGTCTCATTAACCTCAGCTTGTCAGAAAGGGCATTGCTCTGGCAGCCAGGGAGGTAAAATATGATTTCCATATTTTTTATTATGAAAATGGGTAATCTTGACCAAATACAAGACTCAAGTCTTTGGAGACTTTACTGCACCATACTCTGTTTTTTTCTGTTGTACTTCAATCACATCTCACCATCAGCAGCACTTGTCAAGTAAAAGGGCCTTAATTTTCAATACATCAAGCAACATTTCAGGCGCCCTTAATCATGCTTGACCCTGATGTATTGGAAATAAAAGTCTTTTTACTTGACAAGTGCTGCTGATGGTGAGATGTGATTGAAGGTTTGGCAGCGTTATTTTTTCAGTGTGCACTACACAGGAGATGCTGTAACACTGGCTGTATGTTCTCTGTTGTACTGAACAAATACACAACTTCATTCTATAGACCTGGTAGGACACAATAACACTGGTTTATAACATCCAAGGCTATAAATCAGGTTAGCAGATATACAAATTATTTTAGTGACAGGATGCACAGGGTACTTCTCAGTCATGTGATCTACATGAAAAAGACTCACTGTTTATAATCTTTGTACTATTATTATAAATATTATTACTAATATGTATGATACTACGGCAAAAACACATCTTCAATCTCAAGGGTTGTGAAACTTTTATAGACAAATACACCACCAGGATGCTACTGTCTAGTAATATATTCAGCAAAAATATTTTTAGACCATATCGTTATAGAATTCCACAGCATGATGGGATTGATTGGTGCAATATATCTATAGGATAATTCCACAGCATGCTGGGATTGATTGGTGTAATATATCTGTAGGATAATTACACAGCATGCTGGCTTGATTGGTACAATATGTATATAGGATACTGCCACAGAATGCAGAACATGAGGTTGAGCAGGATATTGTTTGCTTGTTTTATTTACTCATTTAGGTGCATGTGCCAAATGCATTCACATTTATACTTTTTTTTGTGAACAGAGTCTTCAAAACCTTGAGAGAGCATTGGAGGAGTGCTGATGAGATGATGGGGTAGAGACTGTCATTTCCTGCCTGGTAATCCATTTTTAGGCACATAGATGCTGAATCTAACTGATAAAAGGCAGGTGAATCAGATTCTCAAAAGCAGCCAGCTAGTGACACAGAGACGGGCACCCTTACCCTCAAGCTTGCATATAATCATGCTGCCTGTCAGTTTCTGTCACATTTAAGCAATTTTCGTTTTATCACTAGAAATTATGCTTCCTTTGTGCTCATGCCATGGTGTCCTCAGACAACCTCACACCAAGGCAAGAACACAGCTTTGCTTATGCAACTCCCAGCTTCATATACAAGGCACAGATCAAGTAAGAAGAAAAACACCTGGGTTCACTAAGCATTAACTAAATGTCTGGCACTACAGTGCAGCACATCAGAGATATTTATGTGCCCTCACTTCCCCATCCTATGCTCAATTTGCAACTGGCGTATTTCTGTTGTCTCTCTGTATATGATTCTGTGTGTGAGTAACTTATAGGTATGTACATTTGTATGTGGGTATATATGTGTGTATGTATATATGTGTGTATGTATACATGTATGTGGGTATATAGCTGTGTATGTATGTATTTGTGTATATGGGTATATATGTGTGTATGTATATACGTGTGTATATATGTATGTAGGTATACATGTATGTGGGTATATAGCTGTGTATGTATGTATTTGTGTATATATGTATGTGGGTATAAATGTGAGTACGTAAGTATATATGTATGTGTGTAACATATGTGTGTGCACATATTTATGTGTGTGTGTATATATATATATATATATACACACATACGTGTATGTATGTGTATACACATATGTATGTGTGTATATATGCATGTGTATGTATGTAACATATGTTTCTACGTATGCTTATATTTAGGTACCATATATGCATGTATGTATGTAACACATATGTTTACCTAGGTGTGTGTATATAAGTGTGTAAATATGTATTTATGTGTGCGACTATATGTATTTATACATGTGTATGAATATATGTATTTATGCATGTGTATATGTGTGTACGACTATATGTATTTATGCATGTGTATATATGTGTGTACGACTATATGTATTTATGCATGTGTATATATGTGTGTGCAAATATATGTACTTATGCATGTGCATATATGTGTGCACGACTATATGTACTTATGCATGTGTATATATATGTGTGTGCGAATATATGTACTTATGCATGTGCATATATGTGTGTACGACTATATGTACTTATGCATGTGTATATATGTGTGTGCGAATATATGTACTTATAAATGTCTATATATGGGTGTATGACTATATGTACTTATGCATGTGTATATATGTGTGTGCGAATATATGTACTTATACATGTGTATATATGTGTGTACGACTATATGTACTTATGCATGTGTATATATGTGTGTGCGAATATATGTACTAATGCATGTGTATATATGTGTGTGCGAATATATGTACTAATGCATGTGTATATATGTGTGTGCGAATATATGTACTTATACATGTGTATATATGTGTGTATGACTATATGTACTTATGCATGTGTATATATGTGTGTGCGAATATATGTATTTATGCATGTGTATATATGTGTGTATGACTTTATGTACTTATGCATGTGTATATATGTGTGTGCGAAAATATGTACTAATGCATGTGTATATATGTGTGTGCAGATTTATGTACTTATGCATGTGTATATGTGTGTGAACATTAATGTACTTATGCATGTGTATGTGCAGATTTATGTACTAATGCATGTGTATATGTGTGTGCGCACATTTATGTACTTATGCATGTGTATATGTGTGTGCACATTTATGTACTTATGCATGTGTATATGTGTGTGTGCACATTTATGTACTAATACATGTGTATATGTTTGTGCACATTTATGTAACTTATGCATGTGTATATGTGTGTGTGCACATTTATGTACTTATGCATGTGTATATGTGTGTGTGCACATTTATGTACTTATGCATGTGTATATGTGTGTGTGCACATGTATATACTTATACATGTGTATATGTGTGTGTGTGCATATTTATGTACTTATGCATGTGTATATGTGTGTGCACATTATGTACTTATGCATGTTTATATGTGTGTGCATATTTATGTACTTATGCATGTGTATATGTGTGTGTGCACATTTATGTACTTATGCATGTGTATATGTGTGTGTGCACATTTATGTACTTATGCATGTGTATATGTGTGTGTGTGCACATTTATGTACTTATGCATGTGTATATGTGTGTGTGCACATTTATGTACTAATACATGTGTATATATTTGTGCACATTTATGTACTTATGCATGTGTATATGTGTGTGTGCACACTTATGTACTTATGCATGTGTATGTGTGCACATGTATGTACTAATGCATGTGTATATGTGTGTGCACATTTATGTACTTATGCATGTGTATATGTGTGTGCACATTTATGTACTTATGCATGTGTATATGTGTGTGTGCACATTTATGTACTTATGCATGTGTATATGTGTGTGTGCACATGTATGTAGTAATGCATGTGTATATGTGTGTGTGTGCACATTTATGTACTTATGCATGTGTATATGTGTGTGCATATTTATGTACTAATGCATGTGTATATGTGTGTGCACATTTATGTACTTATGCATGTGTATATGTGTGTACATGTATGTACTAATGCATGTGTATATGTGTGTGTGCATATTTATGTACTATTGCATGTGTATGCACATTTATGTACTTATGCATGTGTATGTGCACATTTATGTACTTATGCATGTGTATATGTGTGTGTGCACATTTATGTACTAATGCATGTGTATATGTGTGTGCACATTTATGTACTTATGCATGTATATATGTGTGTGCACATTTATGTACTTATGCATGTGTATATGTGTGTGTGCGCACATTTATATACTTATGCATGTGTATATGTGTGTGTGCACATTTATGTACTTATGCATGTGTATATGTGTGTGTGCACATGTATGTACTAATGCATGTGTATATGTGTGTGTGCACATTTATGTACTTATGCATGTGTATATGTGTGTGCACATTTATGTACTTATGCATGTGTATATGTGTGTGCATATTTATGTACTAATGCATGTGTATATGTGTGTGCACATTTATGTACTTATGCATGTGTATATGTGTGTACATGTATGTACTAATGCATGCGTATATGTGTGTGTGCATATTTATGTACTAATGCATGTGTATGCACATTTATGTACTTATGTATGTATATATGTGTGTGCACATTTATGTACTAATGCATGTGTATATGTGTGTGCACATTTATGTACTTATGCATGTGTATATGTGTGTGTGTGCACATTTATGTACTTATGCATGTGTATATGTGTGTGCACATTTATGTACTTATGCATGTGTATATGTGTGTGTGCACATTTATGTACTAATGCATGTGTATATGTGTGTGCACATTTATGTACTTATGCATATGTATATGTGTGTGTGTGCACATTTATGTACTTATGCATGTGTATATGTGTGTGTGTTCATTTATGTACTTATGCATGTGTATATGTGTGTGTGCACATTTATGTACTTATGCATGTGTATATGTGTGTGCACATTTATGTACTTATGCATGTGTATATGTGTGTGTGTGCACATTTATGTACTAATGCATGTGTATATGTGTGTGCACATTTATGTACTAATACATGTGTATATGTGTGTGCACATTTATGTACTTATGCATGTGTATATGTGTGTTTGCACATTTATGTACTTATGCATGTGTATATGTGTATGTGCATTTATGTACTTATGCATGTGTATATGTGTATGTGCATTTATGTACTTATGCATGTGTATATGTGTGTGCACATTTATGTACTAATGCATGTGTATATGTGTGTGCACATTTATGTACTTATGCATGTGTATATGTGTGTGTGCACATTTATGTACTTATGCATGTGTATATGTGTGTGTGCACATTTATGTACTTATGCATGTGTATATGTGCACATTTATGTACTCATACATGTGTATATGTGTGTGCACATTTATGTACTTATGCATGTGTATATGTGTGTGTGCACATTTATGTACTTATGCATGTGTATATGTGTGTGTGTGCACATTTATGTACTTATGCATGTGTAAAAATGTGCGTGCACATTTATGTACTTATGCCTGTGTATATGTGTGTGTGCACATTTATGTACTTATACATGTGTATATGTGTGTGCACATTTATGTACTTATGCATGTGTATGTGTGTGCACATTTATGTACTTATGCATGTGTATATGTGTGTGTGCACATTTATGTACTTATGCCTGTGTATATGTGTGTGTGCACATTTATGTACTTATGCATGTGTATATGTGTGTGCACATCTATGTACTTATGCATGTGTATATGTGTGTGTGCACATTTATGTACTTATGCATGTGTATATGTGTGTGCACATTTATGTACTAATGCATGTGTATATGTGTGTGTGTGTGCACATTTATGTACTTATGCATGTGTATATGTGTGTGCACATTTATGTACTAATGCATGTGTATATGTGTGTGCACATTTATGTACTTATGCATGTGTATATGTGTGTGTGTGCACATTTATGTACTTATGCATGTGTATATGTGTGTGCACATTTATGTACTTATGCATGTGTATATGTGTGTGTGCACATTTATGTACTAATGCATGTGTATATGTGTGTGCACATTTATGTACTTATGCATATGTATATGTGTGTGTGTGCACATTTATGTACTTATGCATGTGTATATGTGTGTGTGTTCATTTATGTACTTATGCATGTGTATATGTGTGTGTGCACATTTATGTACTTATGCATGTGTATATGTGTGTGCACATTTATGTACTTATGCATGTGTATATGTGTGTGTGTGCACATTTATGTACTAATGCATGTGTATATGTGTGTGCACATTTATGTACTAATACATGTGTATATGTGTGTGCACATTTATGTACTTATGCATGTGTATATGTGTGTTTGCACATTTATGTACTTATGCATGTGTATATGTGTATGTGCATTTATGTACTTATGCATGTGTATATGTGTATGTGCATTTATGTACTTATGCATGTGTATATGTGTGTGCACATTTATGTACTAATGCATGTGTATATGTGTGTGCACATTTATGTACTTATGCATGTGTATATGTGTGTGTGCACATTTATGTACTTATGCATGTGTATATGTGTGTGTGCACATTTATGTACTTATGCATGTGTATATGTGCACATTTATGTACTCATACATGTGTATATGTGTGTGCACATTTATGTACTTATGCATGTGTATATGTGTGTGTGCACATTTATGTACTTATGCATGTGTATATGTGTGTGTGTGCACATTTATGTACTTATGCATGTGTAAAAATGTGCGTGCACATTTATGTACTTATGCCTGTGTATATGTGTGTGTGCACATTTATGTACTTATACATGTGTATATGTGTGTGCACATTTATGTACTTATGCATGTGTATGTGTGTGCACATTTATGTACTTATGCATGTGTATATGTGTGTGTGCACATTTATGTACTTATGCCTGTGTATATGTGTGTGTGCACATTTATGTACTTATGCATGTGTATATGTGTGTGCACATCTATGTACTTATGCATGTGTATATGTGTGTGTGCACATTTATGTACTTATGCATGTGTATATGTGTGTGCACATTTATGTACTAATGCATGTGTATATGTGTGTGTGTGTGCACATTTATGTACTTATGCATGTGTATATGTGTGTGTGCACATTTATGTACTTATGCATGTGTATATGTGTGTGTGCACATTTATGTACTTATGCATGTGTATATGTGTGTGTGCACATTTATGTACTTATGCATGTGTATATGTGTGTGTGCACATTTATGTACTTATGCATGTGTATATGTGTGTGTGCACATTTATTTACATATGCATGTGTATATGTGTGTGTGTGCACATTTATGTACTTATGCATGTGTATATGTGTGTGTGTACATTTATGTACTCATGCATGTGTATATGTGTGTGTGCATATTTATGTACTTATGCATGTGTATATGTGTGTGCACATTTATGTACTTATGCATGTGTATATGTGTATGTGCACATTTATGTACTTATGCATGTGTATATGTGTGTGTGCATATTTATGTACTTATGCCTGTGTATATGTGTGTGTGCATATTTATGTACTTATGCATGTGTATATGTGTGTGTGTGCACATTTATGTACTTATGCATGTGTATATGTGTATGTGCCCATTTATGTACTTATGCATGTGTATATGTGTGTGTGTGCATATTTATGTACTTATGCATGTGTATATGTGTGTGTGTGCACATTTATGTACTTATGCATGTGTATATGTGTGTACACATTTATGTATTTTTAACCAGTGTTGGGCTTGAGGTTGTACATATTATAAATATGTCAGGTATAATCTACAGCTATTAAATATTATTGTACTTTCTTCCATATATTCTTAGTGTGACAATGTGGTCTATATCTCCTTTATCTAGCAAACGTCCCTTCCTCTGCATGTTATGTTGAAGTGGATGGGGATTTCTTTGGAGCAGGTAGGAATCACACTGACGTCTCAGTTTTACATGGCTTTAAAATAGTTAGAAATGTGATTTTTTTTTTTATAAATACAATTTACATATAAATGTTAATATGTATTGCATTAATAATGATTAGATGATAAAGTAATACTTTAGTGGATACGTTTGAATACATATTTGTATTCAGCTCCTGGGGGGGGCAGCACACAAGGCTGATTTATTTTTTACTGTGTCAGATAGGGAGTATTTTATTACTAAATGAAGGTGCTAATAGTTATATATGAGAACTAAACAGGGGAATCACTGTAGAAATAGCATATTTAGTAGTCAATCACAAAACGTTTATCAAATGATTTATGTACAAACAGCTCCATAGACTTTAATGGTGGAGTTTGTAGAAAAATTATTTGATAAACTATCATTAAAGGGACATAATACTCATATGCTAAATCACTTGAAACTGATGCAGTATAACTGTAAAAAGCTGACAGGAAATATCACCTGAGCATCTCTATGTAAAAAAGGAAGATATTTTACCTCACAATCTCCTCAGCTCAGCAGAGTAAGTTCTGTGTAAAAACAGAATTTATGCTTACCTGATAAATTACTTTCTCCAACGGTGTGTCCGGTCCACGGCGTCATCCTTACTTGTGGGATATTCTCTTCCCCAACAGGAAATGGCAAAGAGTCCCAGCAAAGCTGGCCATATAGTCCCTCCTAGGCTCCGCCCACCCCAGTCATTCGACCGACGGACAGGAGGAAATATATATAGGAGAAACCATATGGTACCGTGGTGACTGTAGTTAGAGAAAATAATTCATCAGACCTGATTAAAAAACCAGGTTGGGCCGTGGACCGGACACACCGTTGGAGAAAGTAATTTATCAGGTAAGCATAAATTCTGTTTTCTCCAACATTGGTGTGTCCGGTCCACAGCGTCATCCTTACTTGTGGGAACCAATACCAAAGCTTTAGGACACGGATGAAGGGAGGGAGCAAATCAGGTCACCTAAATGGAAGGCACCACGGCTTGCAAAACCTTTCTCCCAAAAATAGCCTCCGAAGAAGCAAAAGTATCAAATTTGTAAAATTTGGCAAAAGTGTGCAGTGAAGACCAAGTCGCTGCCTTACATATCTGGTCAACAGAAGCCTCGTTCTTGAAGGCCCATGTGGAAGCCACAGCCCTAGTGGAGTGAGCTGTGATTCTTTCAGGAGGCTGCCGTCCGGCAGTCTCATAAGCCAATCGGATAATGCTTTTAAGCCAAAAGGAAAGAGAGGTAGAAGTCGCTTTTTGACCTCTCCTTTTACTAGAATAAACAACAAACAAGGAAGATGTTTGTCTGAAATCTTTAGTAGCCTCTAAATAGAATTTTAGAGCACGGACTATGTCCAAATTGTGTAACAAACGTTCCTTCTTTGAAAC
The DNA here is from genome assembly GCF_027579735.1 of Bombina bombina. Classification (NCBI taxonomy): domain Eukaryota; kingdom Metazoa; phylum Chordata; class Amphibia; order Anura; family Bombinatoridae; genus Bombina; species Bombina bombina. The sequence goes on along the minus strand of NC_069503.1, from coordinate 1,139,175,771 downwards.
TGGATTCGGACACAAAGAAGGTACAACTATCCCCTGGTTAATATTTTTGTTAGAAACAACTTTCGGAAGAAAACAAGGCTTAGTACGCAAAACCACCTTATCTGCATGGAACACCAGATAGGGCGGAGAACACTGCAGAGCAGATAACTCTGAAACTCTTCTAGCAGAAGAAATTGCAACTAAAAACAAAACTTTCCAAGATAGTAACTTAATATCTATGGAATGTAAAGGTTCAAACGGAACCCCTTGAAGAACTGAAAGAACTAGATTTAGACTCCAGGGAGGAGTCAAAGGTCTGTAAACAGGCTTGATCCTAACCAGAGCCTGAACAAATGCTTGAACATCTGGCACGGTTGCCAGTCTTTTGTGAAGTAAAACAGATAAAGCAGAGATCTGTCCCTTTAGAGAACTTGCAGATAATCCTTTCTCCAAACCTTCTTGTAGAAAGGATAGAATCTTAGGAATTTTTATCTTGTTCCATGGGAATCCTTTGGATTCACACCAACAGATATATTTTTTCCATATTTTATGGTAAATTTTTCTAGTTACAGGCTTTCTAGCCTGAATCAGAGTATCTATTACAGAATCTGAAAATCCACGCTTTGATAAAATCAAGCGTTCAATCTCCAAGCCGTCAGTTGGAGGGAAACCAGGTTCGGATGTTCGAATGGACCCTGAACAAGAAGGTCCTGTCTCAAAGGTAGCTTCCATGGTGGAGCCGATGACATATTCACCAGGTCTGCATACCAAGTCCTGCGTGGCCACGCAGGAGCTATCAAGATCACCGAGGCCCTCTCCTGATTGATCCTGGCTACCAGCCTGAGAATGAGAGGAAACGGTGGGAATACATAAGCTAGGTTTAAGGTCCAAGGTGCTACTAGTGCATCTACTAGAGTCGCCTTGGGATCCCTGGATCTGGACCCGTAGCAAGGAACCTTGAAGTTCTGACGAGACGCCATCAGATCCATGTCTGGAATGCCCCATAATTGAGTTATTTGGGCAAAGATTTCCGGATGGAGTTCCCACTCCCCCGGATGGAATGTCTGACGACTCAGAAAATCCGCTTCCCAATTTTCCACTCCTGGGATGTGGATCGCAGACAAGTGGCAGGAGTGATCCTCCGCCCATTGAATTATCTTGGTCACTTCTTTCATCGCCAGGGAACTCCTTGTTCCCCCCAAATGATTGATATATGCAACGGTCGTCATGTTGTCTGATTGAAACCTTATGAATTTGGCCTTTGCTAGTTGAGGCCAAGCTCTGAGAGCATTGAATATCGCTCTCAGTTCCAGAATGTTTATCGGGAGAAGAGACTCTTCCCGAGACCATAGACCCTGAGCTTTCAGGGATTCCCAGACCGCACCCCAGCCCACTAGACTGGCGTCGGTCGTGACAATGACCCACTCTGGTCTGTGGAAGCTCATTCCCTGTGACAGATTGTCCAGGGTCAGCCACCAACGGAGTGAATCTCTGGTCTTTTGATCTACTTGAATCATCGGAGACAAGTCTGTATAATCCCCATTCCACTGTCTGAGCATGCACAGCTGTAATGGTCTTAGATGAATTCGTGCAAAAGGAACTATGTCCATTGTTGCAACCATCAATCCTATTACTTCCATGCACTGCGCTATGGAAGGACGAGGAACAGAATGAAGTACTTGACAAGAGCTTAGAAGTTTTGATTTTCTGACCTCTGTCAGAAAAATCCTCATTTCTAAGGAATCTATTATTGTTCCCAAGAAGGGAACTCTCGTTGACGGGGACAGAGAACTTTTTTCTTTGTTCACCTTCCATCCGTGAGATCTGAGAAAGGCTAGGACGATGTCCGTATGAGCCTTTGCTTTTGACAGGGACGACGCTTGAATCAGGATGTCGTCCAAGTAAGGTACTACTGCAATGCCCCTTGGTCTTAGAACCGCTAGAAGGGACCCTAGTACCTTTGTGAAAATCCTTGGAGCAGTGGCTAATCCGAATGGAAGTGCCACAAACTGGTAATGCTTGTCCAGAAAAGCGAACCTTAGGAACTGATGATGTTCCTTGTGGATAGGAATATGTAGGTACGCATCCTTTAAATCCACGGTAGTCATAAATTGACTTTCCTGGATGGTGGGTAGGATCGTTCGAATAGTTTCCATTTTGAACGATGGTACCCTGAGAAATTTGTTTAGGATCTTCAGATCCAAAATTGGTCTGAATGTTCCCTCTTTTTTGGGAACTACGAACAGATTGGAATAAAATCCCATTCCTTGTTCTCTTATTGGAACTGGACGTATCACTCCCATCTTTAACAGGTCTTCTACACAATGTAAGAATGCCTGCCTCTTTATTTGGTTTGAGGATAAGTGAGACCTGTGGAACCTTCCCCTAGGGGGTAGTTCCTTGAATTCCAGGAGATAACCTTGAGAAACTATTTCTAGCGCCCAAGGATCCTGAACATCTCTTGCCCAAGCCTGAGCAAAGAGAGAGAGTCTGCCCCCCACTAGATCCGGTCCCGGATCGGGGGCTATCCCTTCATGCTGTTTTGGTAGCAGTGGTAGGCTTCTTGGCCTGCTTACCCTTGTTCCAGCCTTGCATTGGTTTCCAGGCTGGTTTGGGTTGTGAAGTATTACCCTCTTGCTTAGAGGATGCAGAATTAGAGGCTGGTCCGTTTCTGCGAAAAGGACGAAAATTAGGCTTATTTTTAGCCTTAAAAGACCTATCCTGTGGGAGGGCGTGGCCCTTTCCCCCAGTGATGTCTGAAATAATCTCTTTCAAATCTGGTCCAAATAATGTTTTACCTTTGAAAGGAATGTTAAGCAATTTTGTCTTGGAAGACACATCCGCTGACCAAGACTTTAGCCAAAGCGCTCTGCGCGCCACGATAGCAAACCCTGAATTTTTTGCCGCTAATCTAGCTAATTGCAAAGCGGCATCTAAAACAAAAGAGTTAGCCAATTTAAGTGCGTGAACTCTGTCCATAACCTCCTCATATGAAGATTCTCTACTGAGCGACTTTTCTAGTTCCTCGAACCAGAAACACGCTGCCGTAGTGACAGGAACAATGCATGAAATTGGTTGTAGAAGGTAACCTTGCTGTACAAAAATCTTTTTAAGCAAACCCTCTAATTTTTTATCCATAGGATCTTTGAAAGCACAACTATCTTCGATAGGAATAGTAGTGCGTTTGTTTAGAGTAGAAACCGCCCCCTCGACCTTGGGGACTGTCTGCCATAAGTCCTTTCTGGGGTCGACTATAGGAAATAATTTCTTAAATATAGGGGGGGGGGAACAAAAGGTATGCCGGGCTTTTCCCACTCTTTATTTACTATGTCCGCCACCCGCTTGGGTATAGGAAAAGCGTCAGGGGGCACCGGAACCTCTAGGAACTTGTCCATCTTACATAATTTCTCTGGAATGACCAAATTGTCACAATCATCTAGAGTAGATAACACCTCCTTAAGCAGTGCGCGGAGATGTTCTAATTTAAATTTAAATGTCACAACATCAGGTTCAGCTTGATGAGAAATTTTTCCTGAATCTGAGATTTCTCCATCAGACAAAACCTCCCTCATGGCCCCTTGAGATTGGTGTGAGGGTATGACAGAACAATTATCATCAGCGCCCTCCTGCTCTTCAGTGTTTAAAACAGAGCAATCGCGCTTTCTCTGATAAGTAGGCATTTTGGATAAAAGATTTGCTATGGAGTTATCCATTACAGCCGTTAATTGTTGCATGGTAATAAGTATTGGCGCACTAGATGTACTAGGGGCCTCCTGTATGGGCAAAACTGGTGTAGACACAGTAGGGGATGATGTAGTATCATGTTTACTCCCCTCATTTGAGGAATCATCTTGGGCAATATCATTATCTGTGGCATTACTGTCCTTACTTTGTTTGGACACTATGGCACAATTATCACATAAATTTAAATGGGGAGACACATTAGCTTTCATACATATAGAACATAGCTTATCTGAAGGTACAGACATGTTAAACAGGCTTAAACTTGTCAACAAAGCACAAAAAACGTTTTAAAATAAAACCGTTACTGTCTCTTTAAATTTCAAACAGAAAACACTTTATTACTGAATATGTGAAAAAGTATGAAGGAATTGTTCAAAAATTACCAAAATTTCACCACATTAAAAGTATTGCACACCAAATTTCAGAGCTTTAACCCTTAAAATAACGGAACCGGAGCCGTTTTTAAATTTGACCCCTATACAGTCCCAGCAATATGCTTTGCTGAGACCCAACCAAGCCCAGAGGGGAATACGATACCAAATGACGCCTTCTAGAAGCTTTTTTAGTGATTCTTAGATCCTCACACATGCATCTGCATGCCTTGCTCTGCAAAAACAACTGCGCAGTAATGGCGCGAAAATGAGGCTCAGTCTATAACTAGAAAGGCCCCCAGACTAAAAAAGGTGTCCAACACAGTGCCTGCCGTTTTTTAAACATTCCCCAAGATTATAATGCTAATTGTTAGCTAGAATCTGCATAATATGCCCCAATAAAGCAATCGTTTTAGCTCATAAAAATGTCTACCAGTTTGTTAGCCCTTTTTTAAGCCCTTTATTCTTTTATGTTTGACTAAGAAAATGGCTTACCGGTCCCCATGAGGGGAAATGACAGCCTTCCAGCATTACATGGTCTTGTTAGAAATATGGCTAGTCATACCTTAAGCAGAAAAGTCTGCTAACTGTTTCCCCCAACTGAAGTTACTTCATCTCAACAGTCCTATGTGGAAACAGCAATCGATTTTAGTTACTGTCTGCTAAAATCATCTTCCTCTTACAAACAGAAATCTTCATCCTTTTCTGTTTCAGAGTAAATAGTACATACCAGCACTATTTTAAAATAACAAACCCTTGATAGAAGAATAAAAACTACATTTAAACACCAAAAAACTCTTAACCATCTCCGTGGAGATGTTGCCTGTGCAACGGCAAAGAGAATGACTGGGGTGGGCGGAGCCTAGGAGGGACTATATGGCCAGCTTTGCTGGGACTCTTTGCCATTTCCTGTTGGGGAAGAGAATATCCCACAAGTAAGGATGACGCCGTGGACCGGACACACCAATGTTGGAGAAAAGTTATACTCAGCTGCTGCCCAGCTGCAGGTAACAAAACAAAAAAAATAATAAATTAACTGCAGCCAATCAGCATCAGCAGTGCTGAGGTCATGAACTCTGTTACTGTAATCTCATGAAATTTCACTTAACTCTCATGATATTTCATAGTAAACTTCCTTAAACTGAATAGGGAAATAACATGAGTGTGCATGAGGCACGCTTCCTTGCAGGACTTGGGTATCATGGCCCTTTAATTTCCTATCCCTTAGTATATTTAATAATCTATACAGAAGCGTAGAATCCTATAAAATTGGGCTCATTAACATTAGTTGTATGACTGTCCCTAAGGGTTATGTGAACTTTTTGGCCTCCATTTATCAAGCAGTGATTACTGCTTCAGAGGCTCGTTGTTTCAGGTGAGCATGAAATGATAGTTAAGTAGCAGAAGTCTTAAGGCCGCAAATCCTTAACCTGTTCACCATCTAAAAGGAGGCGGATTGAAATCATCCTGATTCGATCGGGATGATTGACAGCCCCTGCTAGTGGCCAGTTGGTCACCTGCAAGTAGGGGGTGGCACCATGTTCGCCTGATGAGTTCATTATCTTGCAGGATACTCCCGAAGTGAGATAGTTTCCTTCAGTTACACCTTCCTCCCAGACTTTAATCTGAAGCATCACCACATTCTTTCTGCCATGTAAGCTCTGCCCCTGAGAAACTAAACCATTTGGTGTTGTCACTCTAAATAACATGTTTTATTAGTCTACCGCTTTTCAGATATGACTTTTCAACAAACAAAAAAGGGAAATAGACAACTCCCCCAGGTTACACTATCCAGCGTACATCTGATGTGGATTTAAATGCCAGACTACCCAGATAGCACATGGCTGTATGCAGTTAGGTGTCCCTGTCTTCTTACAGTTATGGGTAGCTGGTAAATAGCAGCATTTCTATACATTGGGGCTATCAGTAGCAGAAATACTAAACATTTCAGTAGGATTTGGCTCTAAAGCAGAAAGTCTCCGGGGCCTCATCGCACAGTGCCAGCTACATACTGATTTGTCATCTGTAATTCAGCTGAGGAAGTCCATTTCTTGCTTTCCACATAGTTTATGCCTATGCGCAATGCTTCCTATTTGAGTCAACTGTCCTTATCAATTTAAAGGCTTGAAAAACACTGCAGACCTTACAGGTGCATCACATACAGCCAGTTCATGAAGGATCGTCAATGGTTTCAATTTCCTCTCCCACAAACAATACATTCTGACTTTATATACAGTGTGTTAAGTTCCAGGGAACTGCAGCTACACTGTGTTACTGTACAACTATTTACAGTCTGTACAGCACGGCTGTTATATACAGATACTCTGCTCCTTAGCACTAATGACATAGCACAGCGTGCCAGTTACCGGTACACGTGCAGTACTTAAACTGTAGGATCACTTACTGCGCGTCTCATATCCCTGTGTTACTGTACAATTATTTACAGTCTGTACAGCACGGCTGTTATATACAGATACTCTGCTCCTTAGCACTAATGACATAGTACAGCGTGCTAGTTACCGGTACACGTGCAGTACTTAAACTGTAGGATCACTTACTGCGCGTCTCATATCCCTGTGTTACTGTACAATTATTTACAGTCTGTACAGCACGGCTGTTATATACAGATACTCTGCTCCTTAGCACTAATGACATAGCACAGCGTGCCAGTTACCGGTACACTGTAGGATCACTTACTGCGCGTCTCATATCCCTGTGTTACTGTACAATTATTTACAGTCTGTACAGCACGGCTGTTATATACAGATACTCTGTTATATGTCTGCTCCTTAGCACTAATGACATAGCACAGCGTGCCAGTTACCGGTACACTGTAGGATCACTTACTGTGCGCCTCATATCCCTGTGTTACTGTACAATTATTTACAGTCTGTACAGCACGGCTGTTATATACAGATACTCTGCTCCTTAGCACTAATGACATAGCACAGCGTGCTAGTTACAGGTACACTGTAGGATCACTTACTGCGCGTCTCATATCCCTGTGTTACTGTACAATTATTTACAGTCTGTACAGCACGGCTGTTATATACAGATACTCTGTTATATGTCTGCTCCTTAGCACTAATGACATAGCACAGCGTGCCAGTTACCGGTACACTGTAGGATCACTTACTGTGCGCCTCATATCCCTGTGTGTTTTTACCTTTCTGAGTATCTGCCCCGTGACTATTTATTAATTTAGAAGCTCACTCAATGTGAGATAATAATGATAACGATGGTTGGAATTGTGCGTTACAACAGTTATCTCAGTGTCATTCTCATAGTGTGGAGAGCAGTCTCACACGGCAATCTCAGTGGAGATTTGTTTGTTTTCATCCCTTGACAGGAAGGGGACGCCCATGCATTGCTGCCCTTTCAGGCGCACAAGAGATTACACGGACAACATGTATGAAAACTGTTTTGAATTTGACAACAAATGATAAGACCCCATGTCACGACCAAATAAAATGTGTGATGGTGTCTGTATCATTGTATCCACAGCTGGGTATAGAGTTTGTTTCTGTAATGAAAAATACAGGAGATCTAATGACTTGCTGAATGTCAGCTAACAAGCCAAACATTACCTTCTACATGCCAGACCCCCTGCCAATCTGCACAGTTACAATAAAATCTAGTTCTGATATTACTGCAACAGGTGACCATACAGAATCCCACAGGTCAGTAGAAGGGATGACCAAGACACTACAATTTACTTTGTGGTATAGACGCTACTGGCTAGCACCACCAGCTTCTCGCCAGCCTGGCAGTGGTTGGCTGTGTGGCAGGGATATCACATTGAATGTTAAAATGTGTTCATAGCACATTCAAAAAGGGCCTATGAGTAAGCATTCAGCTTATTATTTACACGTTTCTAAAGTTAGGTTGTGGGCGAATGTTGGCACAATATTTTGCCCTGAAGCATGCAGATAAAAAGTATTAATTATATAAAAACAAATATAAACAGTCAATGAATAAAACTTTTATATCAATGAAGCTTCTGTTAATTTATAGCTGCAACAATAGAAATATTATATAATCGAATTGCAAGTTTCATTAGAACTGTTACATCCGTAAAAAGCCTCTTAATCGTTTGCTTTACTTCTGAATCTTAGTGTATTGAGACTAACTCATACTGACCTGGAACACAAGGTACTTGTTTGTACTGGAATCTGTGTCCACACACTGTCTCTGTATTAACGGAATGGTTGATTTAAATTCTGCAGCAACTTAAATTGGACTTTGCCCCAAAGCAAAAATATTTGGAAACACCAGTACACCAGCTTAAAAGGGACCAACAAGTGCAAGATTGACCACCTAAGACAGTTTTATTGGGCAGGTTTGCTGAACTGTCTGTTTCTTTGTGAGGTGGCTCATTATCTGAGAAGTGATGAACTGAACTCATCCACAGATTTTACAGAAGTATTAATTAGTGGTGAAATGTAAAGAGGTGATTACCAAAGCCTATACCCCCTAAACACTAATGTCAGCTATATGTTTAATTGTAAGAGGTGATTACCAAAGCCAACACCCCCTAAAATCCAACGTCAGCTATATGTTTAATTGTAAGAGGTGATTACCAAAGCCAACACCCCCTAAAATCCAACGTCAGCTATATGTTTAATTGTAAGAGGTGATTACCAAAGCCAACACCCCCTAAAATCCAACGTTAGCTATATGTTTAATTGTAAGAGGTGATTACCAAAGCCTACACCCCCTAAAATCCAACGTCAGCTATATGTTTAATTGTAAGAGGTGATTACCAAAGCCAACACCCCCTAAAATCCAACGTTAGCTATATGTTTAATTGTAAGAGGTGATTACCAAAGCCAACACCCCCTAAAATCCAACGTCAGCTTTATGTTTAATTGTAAGAGGTGATTACCAAAGCCAACATCCCCTAAAATCCAACGTCAGCTTTATGTTTAATTGTAAGAGGTGATTACCAAAACCTACACCCCCTAAAATCCAATGTCAGCTACATGTTTAATTGTAGACGGAATAGCACAACATGATATTGTGCTATAAGTTCTAACAATATGCAAAAGTACTTAACCCATATCTAATCAAGATCCCTGGACGTGGTGGGGAAAAAATGCTCTGTACCCGAAACCTCAGCAGACATTCAGCAATGTTGTACTGTTCTGAATTGTTCTCATTATTATGGAAAACCCTACATTATCATTCAAGTACCGACTAAGGCCTAGATGAAGAGTGGAGTGGTAGTTTTTGCTCACACATTAACTCCGCTAGAAGTTTGGCATTTTGCACGCATCGGGTAGCATGCGTATCACAAGTTTAAAGTAAAAAGCTGAACTGAATATCGCAATCGTGTTAACGTATTCCCCCATAGAGTTTGATAGAGCGTGAAAAATGGAAAAAAACACCCTTACTTGAGCACAAACCAAATTGCATTTTCTTAAGAGCGCTAACCTGACATAAAATATGAATATTTTTACATTCCAATGTTCTTCACATAGCAGAATATGTTCTATTTATTCATAAATACATATTTCCATATATTTGATGTTTTTTTGTAAAATATATATCTGTACATATAGCTTAACTCTTAACCAGAGATCTGAAGTTGCACTATCCCAACGCATGTTAAATTCAATTGGGATTGAGTGAACGTGTTTAGTTTCAACTTGTAATACACACACTAGTTCTGACGTGTGCAAAGGGTCGCAATAAACCACTTTTTGCTTGTGCGCCACTCGTAATCTAGCCCTGATATTTCATAGCATGGAATCTTTAGCCAGCACTCTACATCTCCCACAAAATGAACGTAACATGAAATGCAATAGCATGGCCTATATCCTGCCTGTCCTACACACACTTGCATGGTAATCACCAGTTACTTCTACCCTGACATTCAGTGGCCATTTTAGGCTTTCAGCACATTTTACATCATTAACAAACTAAAATTACTGTATATATTAATTTCAGATTCACATCAGTAAAACATAGTATTTTTTGACCATGGTCTTGGGACCCACAACCCAAATATTGGTTGTGCACAAGTGACTTAGTCAGTGTATTGGTCAAGTGTAAAACAGAACTGTCAGTAAATGTGATCTGATCATAAGCCCCAAAGAACAAAGTTAGGAAACACTGGTGTATGAGATGCTTTAGTGGATGGTATGATAGTATACCCCCTAAGGCTTATAACGCAGTTTATCCGTTGCACTCAATACATATCCATGTGTAGCTCTCTGTATATAACCAGCACTTTATGGAGCAATAACAAAAGTCTTCATGTTCACATCTATGTGTGAAGATCTTTATCTGCTGCTCTAGCAGGTCCAGTCTGACAGGACTAACGGTGTGATGAAAAGGAAACACATTGGGCGTTAACAACAGCAGGTTGTGGCTGCTAACAAGACCTGGATTTTTTTTTTTATATAGCAACTTGGTTGTAAATAATCCTACATGTTTACAAAGCACAAGGGAAGTGTTATCTTCCTGACTTCTAGTTCCTCCTCCATACATTTGCTGAACTTTGGTCCGAAGCAGAGGCGGGTTGTTCAACTAATTGAGAGTCTGGTCATTATTGCCACAGTGGATGAACTAAAAAGATGTTTCTTCACCATTCACTCCATGGTTACCGCACTAAATGAGAAGGCAGATTGTGTTGGGACCTCTTCTGGGAATCAGCCTCAACTGTACCTGTAACACGGTGCAGACAAACAGTGAGATGTCATAGAGTCAGACAGGCGGATGAGCAAACGCTTCCTGTATTCACTTGTTTGGTGATGCAATGTTTGAGTTTCGCTATAGCACTGCTTCCATGAAACTTGTGTCCAGATGCTGAATAAGGACCCGGATAAAGGACATTTCTTTTCTGGTGTTTTCAAAAATGATGCGTGGATCATCCGACTGGCAGCGCAGGCAGTTGGGTGCCATAACCATAGCAAGGTTGCTAACATCCATCTTTGTTACAGTCACATTAGCAGGCTGCACAAATACCTGAAGAAGACACGCAAATGGTTAGTAAGGTAGGTGCAGAATGTGCCACATTACAGGTCTCAAAAACAAATAAACAAATCTGGTTTGACATATCTTAAATAGGAAACGCAACACTTTTGCTAGGAATATAGCGTTGTATTCAAGTGTACAATGTGTAATGGAAAAATGTTATGAGAAACAATTTACAACTACATTTTCTCATATTTTTAACTTCTGGTGTCATATAATTTTTATGCGTTCAGTCACTTTTTTTAAGTTACAGGACTTCTCTCGGGCGGCACCAACCCTCTGGAACGCACTTCCTTGTGCTGTCAGACTTGCCCCTAACCTCTCCTCCTTTAAACGTTCCTTAAAGACCTTTCTGTTCAGGGAAGCTTATAGCCCGACTTATTAACATACTAACTTCACTTAACTAACAGCTGCCCTCTATCTCCTCACTAATATCATTCTCACCTTTGCAGTCCCCACCTCCTGTTTCCCATCCTCCTACCCATCTAGATTGTAAGTTCCCACGGGAATAGGGCTCTCAATTCCCCCTATTTTTGTCTGTAAAATTTTGTCTTATCGTATTGTTTCTCCATTGTACTGTTATCCTTGTACCCATGGGCAGCACTGCGGAATCTGTTGGCGCTTTAATAAATAAAGAATAATAATAATAATAATATTAAAGTTAGCTATTTAAATCATTTAGATGTACCTTGCAAAGTGCTTCCCATAGGGTTTTGCAGGGCATGTGTGTCTATATTTGTGTGTTTAAAGCCTCACACACACACTACATTCATGCATGCACAAATATACACAAACACCACATGCACACATGCACATACACATACACGTCATGCACACATGAACACACACATACACAAACACATGCACACACACACATAGAAACACTACATGTACACATAAGCACAAACATACACACAAACACTACATGTGCACACATAAACATTACATGCACACATACACACAAACACTACATGCACACAGGCATTCACACAAACATTACATGAACACATGCGCACAGATAAGCACAAATACCACATGCACACAAACACTACACGTACACATGTGTACACACATACAAACACTACATGCAAATATGTTTACAGAGATACACACAAACACTACATGCACACACATCTACAGACAAATACTGCATGCACACATGTGTGCACACACACACAACATGTGCACATACATACACACAAACACTACATGCACACACATCTACAGACAAATACTGCATGCACACACACACAACATGCGCACATACATACACATAAACACAAGTACACATACACATAAATACTACATGCACACATGCGTACACACAAACACTACATGCACGCATTCACACACACTTACACACAATAACTACACATGTATGAATGTGCATTGCCTACGCAACATGGAAAAGCACACAAGTAGAAGGTGCATATATGTGTGTAATAGTTATTTTAATGTGTTTGTGATGTGCAACTTTTGTTTTAACTCTTACACCTTACACGTAAACACTACATGCACGCATGCACACACAAACACCACATATACAAACAGCACATGCACGCAAGCACACACAAACACTACATGCACACAAGCACACACAAACACTACATGCACGCATGCACACACAAACACCACATGCACACACAAACACTACATGCACACAAGCACACACAAACACTACATGCACGCATGCACACACAAACACCACATGCACACAAGCACACACAAACCCTACATGCACACAAGCACACACAAACACTACATGCACACAAGCACACACAAACACTACATGCACACAAGCACACACAAACACTACATGCACACAAGCACACACAAACACTACATGAACGCATGCACACACAAACATCACATGCACACAAGCACACACAAACACTACATGCACACAAGCACACAAACACTACATGCACACAAGCACACACAAACACTACATGCACACAAGCACACACAAACACTACATGCACACATGCACACACAAACACTACATGCACACAAGCACACACAAACACTACATGCACACACAAACACTACATGCACACAAGCACACACAAACACTACATGCACACAAGCACACACAAACACTACATGCACACAAGCGCACACAAACACTACATGCACACAAGCACACACAAACACTACATGCACGCATGCACACACAAACACCACATGCACATAAGAACACACAAACACCACATGCACGCAAGCACACACAAACACTACATGCACACAAGCCCACACAAACACTACATGCACACACACAAATACTACATGCATGCAAGTACATGCACAAATACACAAACAATAAATACACACACACACACAAACAAGTGCGATTTGAACAGACAACTTAAAGAGACATTAAAGGGACAATCTACATTAGAATTTGTATTGTTTTGAAAGATAGATAATCCCTTTATTACCCATTCCTCAGTTTTGCATAACCAACACAGTTATATTAATATACTTTTTACCTCTGTGATTACCCTGTATCTAATAATCTTCTGACAGCCCCCTGAACACATGCCTATTTATTTATCTATTGACTTGCATTTAATACTGTGTTGTGCTAAATCTTAAATAACTCCTCAGGCGTGAACACAATCAGCTAGATTACGTGTTTTGCGTTATGAGCGGCTCGGTACTAACTTGCAAGTTATTTCCACCGCTCACCTCCCTATAGCGCTGCTATTACAGGTTTTCATAAACCCGGCGTTAGCAGGCAACATAGCAGCGTTGAGCTTGATTGAGCTCCATACCGCACTCAAATACCAGCGCTGGTTTGAGCTGGTTTTACGTGCTTGTGCATGATTTCCCCATAGACATCAATGGGGAGAGCTGGCTAAAAAAAAGCCTAACACCTGCAATAAAGGAGCGTAAAGCTCCGTAACGCAGCCTCATTGATTCCTATGGGGAAACAAAATTTATGTTTACATTTAACACCCACACATAAACCCAGAGTCTAAACACCCCTAATCTGCCGCACCCGACATCGCCGCCACCTACAGAACACTTATTAATCCCTAATCGGCCGCCCCTAACATTGCCACCACCTACATACATTTATTGACCCCTAATTTGCCGCCCCCAATGTCGCCGCCACCTACCTACACTTATTAACACTTAATCTTCCACTCCCAATGTCGTCACTACCTACATTACACTTATTAATCCCTAATCTTCCGCCCACTACGTTGCCGCCACTATACTAAAGTTATTAACCCCTAACTCTAACCCTAACACCCACTAACTTTAACATAATTAAAATAAATCTAAATAAAAATGACAATACCTAAATAATTCCTATTTAAAACTAAATACTTACCTGTAAAATAAACCCTAAGCTAGCTACAATAAAACTAATAGTTACATTGTATCTATCTTAGGTTTTATTTTTATTTCACAGGCAAGTTTGTATTTATTTTAACTAGGTAGACTAGTTAGTAAATAGTTATTAACTATTTAATAACTACCTAGTTAAAATAAATACAAATTTACCTGTCAAATAAAACCTAACCTGTCTTACACTAACACCTAACCTTACACTACAATAAAATAAATTAAATTAATGAAATACAATTAACTAAATTACAAAAAACACCCAAAAACACAAAAGTACACAAAATAAAAAATAAATTATCAAATATTTAAACTAATTGCACCTAATCTAATAGCCCTATCAAAATACCCCCCCCCCCCAATAAAAAAAACCTAGCCTAAACTAAACTGCAGTTTTTGAAGACTGGACACCCATCCTCAACGAAGCTGGGAGAAGTCTTCATCCAAGCGGCAAGAAGTGGTCCTCCAGGTGGGTAGAAATCTTCATCCAGACGGCATCTTCTATCTTCATCCTTCCAACGCTGAGCGGCTCCATCTTCAAGACATCCGGCGCAGAGCATCCTCTTCTTTCGATAGAAGAATGAAGGTTCCTTTACATGATGTCATCGAAGATGGTGTCCCTTGAATTCCGATTGGCTGATAGAAGTCTATCAACCATTTGGAATTCAAGGGACGCCATCTTGGATGACGTCATTTAAAGGAACCTTCATTCTTCAGCGACCATCGAAAGTAGAGGATGCTCTGCGCCGGATCTCTTGAAGATGGAGCCACTCCGCGTCGGAAGGATGAATATAGAAGATGCCGTCTGGATGAAGACTTCTGCCCGCCTGGAGGACCACTTCTTGCCGCTTGGATGAAGACTTCTCCCAGCTTCGTTGAGGATGGATGTCCAGTCTTCAAAAACTGTAAGTGAATCTTCGTGGGTTAGTGTTTTTTTAAGGGTTTATTGGGTGGGTTTTATTTTTATATTAGGGTTTGGGCAATGGAAAAGAGCTAAATGCCCTTTTAAGGACAATGCCCATCCAAATGCCCTTTTCAGGGCAATGGGGAGCTTAGGTTTTTTAGATAGGATTTTATTTGGGGGGTTTGGTTGTGTGGGTGATGGGTTTTACTGTTGGGGGTTGTTTGTATTTTTTTTACAGGTAAAAGAGCTTATTTCTTTGGGGCAATGACCCGCAAAAGACCCTTTTAAGGGCTATTGGCAATTTAGTTTAGGCTAGGTTTTTTATTTTTATTTTGGGGGGGCTTTTTTATTTTGATAGGGCTATTAGATTAGGTGTAATTAGTTTAAATATTTGATCATTTATTTTTTATTTTGTGTAATTTAATGTTTGTTTTTTTGTAATTTAGTTAATTGTATTTAATTAATGTAATTTATTTAATTGTAGTGTAAGGTTAGGTGTTAGTGTAAGACAGGTTAGGTTTTATTTTACAGGTAAATGTGTATTTATTTTAGCTAGGTAGTTAGTAAATAGTTAATAACTATTTACTAACTAGTCTACCTAGTTAAAATAAATACAAACTTAGGTGTGAAATAAAAATAAAACCTAAGCTAGATACAATGTAACTATTAGCCATATTGTAGCAAACTTAGGGGGGTAGTTATCAAGCAGTCTACTTTACCTGCCTTCGCCGGTTCAATACGCCCCGCCTAAGCTCGCCTACCATCGCCGCCGCGGACCTGAAAAATTTCGCCTAACTTATCAATAAAGCTGTCAAAAAGCCGCGCACCAAGTACGGGGCGATGAGCAGCGGACTGTGATAGTTATCACTCATCCGATCTCGCTGCTCTTCGGCTTTTTCCCAGCTTTATTGCTAGCCTGTCACTAAGCACCCACACTAACTACACTGTTCTACCCCCTATACCGGCGCCCCCCGCAACTCAATAAAGTTATTAACCCCTAAACCGCCGCTCCTAGACCCCGCCGCAACTCTTATAAATGTATTAACCCCTAAACAGCCGATCCCGGACACCGCCGCCACCTACATTATACCTAGTAACCCCTATCCTGACCCCCCTATACTGTCGCAACCTATAATAAAGTTATTAACCCCTATCCCGAACCTCGCCGCAACTAAATAGTTTAACCCCTAAACCGCCGCTCCCGGACCCCGCCGCAACCTATATTAAACTTATTAACCCCTTATCTGCCCCCCTACACCGTCGCCACCTATAATAAGTTTATTAACCCCTATCCTGGCCCCCCTACACTGCCGCCACTGTAATAAAATTATTAACCCCTAAACCTAAGTCTAACCCTAATCCTAAAACCCCCCTAACTTAAATATTAATTAAATAAATCTAAATAATATTTCTCTTATTAAATAAATTAATCCTATTTAAAACTAAATACTTACCTTTAAAATAAACCTTAATATAGCTACAATATAAATAATAATTATATTGTAGCTATCTTAGGATTTATTTTTATTTTACAGGCAAATTTCAATTTATTTTAACTAGGTACAATAGCTATTAAATAGGTATTAACTATTTAATAGCTGCCTAGCTAAAATAAAGAGAAATTTACCTGTAAAATAAAAACTAACCTAAGTTACAATTACACCTAACACTACACTATACTTAAAGGGACATAATACTCATCACTTGAAACTGATGCAGTATAACTGTAAAAAGCTGACAGGAAAATATCACCTGAGCATCTCTATGTAAAAAAGGAAGATATTTTACCTCACAATCTCCTCAGCTCAGCAGAGTAAGTTCTGTGTAAAAAGTTATACTCAACTGCTTCCCAGCTGCAGGTAAAAATAAAAAAAAATGAAGAAATGAACAGCAGCCAATCAGCATCAGCAGTGCGGAGGTCATGAACTCTTACTGTGATCTCATGAGATTTGACTTAATTCTCATGAGATTTCATAGTAAGCTTCCTTTACCTGATTGGTGAAATAATATGAGAGTGCACGATGCTAGTCCCTTCAGATGTCCCAGGACAAACACACTAAAATGTTGCTTAGAAATCCTTTACAATGGGAGGTGGCTACTGAGGAACTTTTGAGGTAAAATATCTTTCTTTTTTACATAGAGATGTTCAAGTGATATTTTCTATTCAGCTTTTTACAGATATGCTACATCACTTTCAAGTGTTTAAACATTTGGGTATTATGGCCCTTTAAATAAATTAATCCTATTTAAAACTAAATACTTACCTGTAAAATAAACCCTAAGATAGCTACAATATAATTAATAATTACATTGTAGCTATTTTAGGATTTATATTTATTTTACAGGTAACTTGGTATTTATTTTAGCTAGTTAGAATAGTTATTAAATAGTTATTAACTATTTAATAACTACCTAGCTAAAAGAAATACAAAATTACCTGTAAAATAAATCCCAACCTAAGTTACAATTAAACCTAACACTACACTATCATTACATTAATTAAATAAATTAGTTACAAATAACTACAATTAAATTAAATTAAATAAACTAACTTAAGTACAAAAAAAAAGGTAAGTTACAAAAAATAAAAAAATAAGTTACAAACATTTAAAACATATTACAATTTTAAGCTACTTACACCTAATCTAAGCCCCCTAATAAAATAACAAATCCCCCAAAATAAAAAAATGTCCTACCCTATTCTACATTAAAAAAGTTCAAAGCTCTTTTACCTTACCAGCCCTTAAAAGGGCCTTTTGCGGGCATGCCCAAAGAATTCAGCTCTTTTGCCTGTAAAAGAAAAATACAACCCCCCCCAACATTAAAACCCACCACCCACATACCCCTAATCTAACCCAAACCCCCCTTAAAAAAACCTAACACTACCCCCTGAAGATCATCCTACCTTGAGTCGTCTTCAGCCAGCCAATAGAATGCGAGCTCAATCTGATTGGCTGATTGGATCAGCCAATCGGATTGAACTTCAATCTGATTAGCTGATTCAATCAGCCAATCAGATTTTTCCTACCTTAATTCCGATTGGCTGATAGAATCCTATCAGCCAATCGGAATTGAAGGGACGCCATCTTGGATGACGTCCCTTAAAGGAATATCCATTCGTCGGTAGTCGTCGGGAAGAAGAAGATGGCTCCGCGTCGGCTTGTCTGAAGATGGCTCCGCTCCGGATGGATGAAGATTGAAGACGCTGCTTGGAAGATGACATCGCCCGGATGGAAGACTTCTTATGCGCCGCCTGGATGATGACTTCATCGGATGGAAGATTTCTTCAGCGCCCCTTGGATGATGACTTCTGCCGCTCCGGATCTCCTCTTCGGTTCCATCGATGGTCGGCTGGCTGAAGACGACGAGGTTAGGATTTATTTTACAGGTAATTTTGTATTTCTTTTAGCTAGGTAGTTATTAAATAGTTAATAACTATTTAATAACTATTCTAACTAGCTAAAATAAATACCAAGTTACCTGTAAAATAAATATAAATCCTAAAATAGCTACAATGTAATTAATAATTACATTGTAGCTATCTTAGGGTTTATTTTACAGGTAAGTATTTAGTTTTAAATAGGAATAATTTATTTAAGTATAGTGTAGTGTTAGGTGTAATTGTAACTTAGGTTAGTTTTTATTTTACAGGTAAATTTCTCTTTATTTTAACTAGGTAATCTATTAAATAGTTAATAACTATTTAATAACTATTGTACCTAGTTAAAATAAATTGAAATTTGCCTGTAAAATAAAAATAAATCCTAAGATAGCTACAATATAATTATTATTTATATTGTAGCTATATTAGGGTTTATTTTAAAGGTAAGTATTTAGTTTTAAATAGGATTAATTTATTTAATAAGAGAAATATTATTTAGATTTATTTAATTAATATTTAAGTTAGGGGGGTGTTATGGTTAGACTTAGGTTTAGGGGTTAATAATTTTATTACAGTGGCGGCGGTGTAGGGGGGGCAGGATAGGGGTTAATAAATGTATTATAGGTGGCGACGGTGTGGGGGGGCAGATAAGGGGTTAATAAGTTTAATATAGGTTGCGGCGGGGTCCGGGGGCGGAGGTTTAGGGGTTAAACTGTTTATTTAGTTGCCGCGAGGTCCGGGATCGGCAGGATATGGGTAAATAACTTTATTATAGAGGGCGACGGTATGGGGGGGCAGGATAGGGGTTAATAGGTATCATGTAGGTGGCGGCGGGGTCTTGGAGCGGCGGTTTAGGGGTTAATCAGTTTATTAGAGTGGCGGTGGGGTCCGGGAGCGGCGGTTTAGGGGGTAATACATTTATTTAGTTGCGGCGGTGTAGGGGGGGACAGATTAGGGGTGTTTAGACTCGGGGTACATGTTAGGGTGTTAGGTGTAGACAGCTCCCATAGGAATCAATAGGATGTCGGGCAGCAGCGAAAATGAACTTTCGCTATGGTCAGACTCCCATTGATTCCTATGGGATCCACCGCCTCCAGGGCGGTGGATTGAAAACCAGGTACGCTGGGCCGGAAAAGTGCCGAGTTTTTTGATAACTAGCAAAAGTAGTCAGATTGTGCCGAACTTGTGTTCGGAACATCTGTAGTGACGTAAGAATCGATCTGTGTCGGACTGAATCCGGCGGATCGAAGCTTACGTCACAAAATTCTACTTTTGCCGGTATCTAGGGCTTGATAACTAAGGCGAATCAGCCTCGCCACAAATACGCTGCGGAATTCCAGCGTATTTGAGGTTGACGGCTTGATAACTAGGCCCCTTAGGGTTTACTTTACAGCTAAGTATTTAGTTTTAAATAGGAATTATTTAGTTAATGATAGTAATTTTTATTTAGATTTATTTTAATTTTATTAAAGTTATGGGTGTTAGGGTTAGACTTATGGTTAGGTTTAGAGGTTTATAACTTTATTATAGTGGCGGCGATTTTGGGGACAGCAGATTAGGGGTTAATAACAGTAATGTAGGTTGTGGCGATGTTAGGGACAGCGGATTAGGGGTTAATAATATTTAACTAGTGCTTGCGATGCGGGAGTGCGGTGGTTTAGGGGTTAATATGTTTATTCTAGTGGTGGCGATGTCGGGAGCGGCAGATTATGGGTTAAAATTTTTATTTTAGTGCTTGCGATGTGGGAGGGCCTCGGTTTAGGGGTTAATAGGAATTTTATAGGTGTTAGTGTACTTTTTAGCACGGCTTTGTAACATAAAAGCCATAACTACTGACTTTCAGTTTACGGTATGGATCTTGTAGTTATGGGCTGTACCGCTCACTTTTTGGCCGGGCAGGCAAACTCGTAATACCGGCGCTGTGGAAGTCCCATTGAAAAATAACTTTTTGAAAGCTGCGGTAGTTATGTTGCATGACGGCCAAAAAAGTGTGCAGTAAAGCTATACCTGCAAGACTCGTAATAGCAGCGGTAGTGAAAAAGCAGCGTTATGAGGCTTTTTCACTCATAACACAAAACCCGTAATCTAGCCGTATGTTATCTATATGGGCCACATGAACTAGCAGCCTCCTGTTCTGAAAAGCAAAAAAAGAGCACGTGATAAAAGACTGCCTGTAGTGGCTTAGAAATAGGAAGTCAATTAGAGGTTATAAAGTATATTAAAAAACAATGTTGGCTGTGCAAAGCTGGGGAATGGGTAGTAAAGAGGTTATCTATCTTTTTAAACAATAACATTTTTAGTGTAGACTGTCCCTTTAAATTGCTGGACACAACTACATTAACCTGTTATTACTCACCATCTTATCGTTTTTATCCTCCTGTGTCTGCAGTTCTTATATTAACCCCTTACAGGTGTTGGCTCAGTGATGCTGTATTGTGCACTTCAGGTTAGCATATGCAATGGCTGCATTACCCTGTATTATTCATGTGGCCTTTTATATATATATATATTGTTTATATTGTGTATGAAAACTGCAAACATATAAATCTTCCTCTCTTTAGTGCACAGCATAGCTGTGAATAAACCGACAACATCACCCCTTCTGTCAAAGGGTGCGAGAATACATGGGCTCAAAAATATTAGGGTGGTACTTAATTTGAGAATGCACAATTTCACCAAACGACACCTGTAAGGGTTAAAAACAGAATGGCAGAACATCAGCATTTTGAGTAGTAACCATTCTGTTGTGTCCATCAGTTTTATGTCTAATTAAATATCTAAAAATGGACTCACTTTCAATTTTCCATTTTTTTTTAATAATATCACTAAACTAAACAAATACACCACATTTCAGAAAAGATATCACCAAAGATTTCAATAAAATGTGGCTTGTTAGTGTGTGCTGAAGGCCAGAACTGAAGAACCTTGATCAACAGGATCAAAAGTCTTAGGGTTAGATTGGGCGTGTTAATTACATGTTAAGTAACCGGTTGCGCTCAACAGATTAGCGCTCCTGAAGATCTAGGGTAAAGTGTAATGGTTAAAACAAAAGTTGCACATCACAAACACATAAAAATGAAATACTACACACATAAATACACCTGATAAAAAAATATAATAAAATATTAATAAAAAGTATGTTTAAGGGTTTAAATGGATATGGTATATGACAAGGTATTTGACTTGAAAGGGCTATTATGTATATTTATATACATATACATACAGTATTGTGCAAAAGTCTTAGGCCACCATTAGATTTGTTGTTTTAGCAATGGTATAATGATCATATTTAATTATTTTTCAGTCTCTTTATTAGAACACAACCAGAAAATACAGGATATTTGTATGCAGTATTAAAAAACAGAAATAAATCAGAAAAAAACAGCTTCTATAGGGTGAAGTGGCAAGTATGTAGTGTGACCTGACTCTCATAAACCTATTAATGGAATGGAACCCTAATAAATGGCATTACTAATACTCATATTTGTCCTACTATTTCATGTCAAAATGACTGCTGTGAAAAAGGTCTATTACACCAGGTTTGTACAAGACATGCTTGAGCAATAGATACATATGTTGTATGAGTTTAATTCATTGGAATTTTAATCACATCATTCCATTCGAAAATGCCAAAGATCACCGAATTTGATAGCCATAAAATCATCCTTTTGCATCAGCAAGGTCACTTTTAAATGGACAATTATGTAAAAGAGGGGGTGTGCTAGGGGCATGTAAACCACTCTCTTAAGTACTATACTCTCTTAAGTTGGTCTTTAGGACAAAAAAGGACTGGAAGGCCAAGAAAACTCAAAATCTGATAAAAAGTTTCTCAGAGTTTCTTCTTTGAGAGACCGGAAGAAGTCTAGCAAGGACCTGGCTCAGCACCTGACAGCTTTATCTGTATGCCATGTTGACCCTTCTACAGTCTGAAGAAGCTTGATTAGGAATGGTCTTTGTGGAAGGTTAGCAGCCAAGAAACTACTTTTTCGGAAGGGGAACAGGGTGAAAAGGCTAAGATATGCTAAAGCTCACAATGATTGGAACAAAGATCAGTGTAAAAGAGTATTATGGAGTGACAAATCCAAGTTTGAAATGTTTGGGTCCAATCGTCGACAATATGTGAGAAGAAGAGTTGGAGAGAGATGAAAGAATCAGTGCTTATGGCCTTCAGTGAAACATGGTGTAGGGTCTGTCCTGGGTTGGGGCTGCATTTCTGCAGCAGTGTTGGCGATATTGTCCGAATTGAGGGGATCATGAATGCTAAAGAGTACAGACAGATTTAAATTCATCATATCCAGAAGAACAAGGGAGCAGGAACTGGAGCCAAGGAGCTTGAATATAGGTGGTTTATTCAGCAGTGTTACACAGGTATACGGAGAACAATAAAAAACACCTGATGCATTTAACACATGCGCAAAACACGTCAGGTGTTTTTTATTGTTCTCCCTATACCTGTGTAACACTGCTGAATAAACCACCTATATTCAAGCTCTTTGGCTCCAGTTCCTGCTCACTTGTTCTTCTGTATATGGTTGTTGATTGAGCGGATGGAAATACCGATATTTTGCTAAACTATAGCCTTCAGTCCTGCCTGTAGCTGACTATACTACAGCCTACCCTGAGATCCGGCGCCTATCGTAGGCGAGTATGCTCTGACGTCAGAGAGATCCTGAATCCTACGAGGAGGGTGGCATAGCCACCGAGAAGATGGATTGTGACTGCATGCAGTGGATACTTCCTGCCGATGAGACCGGAGGGCTCCCTTGCCTGACTGGAATCACCAACAGATGTTATCCACGGAACATCACAAGTACTACCCGGATATAGGAGAGTTGAAAATGGCTTATACTACTGCAACTGTTGCAAATTACCTGCACCCAGCAACTAAAAGGGATAATATAAGTACCGACACTGACCAACCCTAACATTGGGACTCAGCCTCACAATCAGGGACTGACATTTTTTACTCCTGCATAAGACATACTTTGATATTCACCTGAGTGAACTCTTTTCAATAAGGACTTCCTTATCACTAATTATTTTGCTGAATGAATTACACACCTTCTTATTATTAAGCTGAAAGAGTTTCATATATAATTTACACTCTATTGGCTTTGCACAAGCCTTTATATATATCAGTACATACATTTTTTCAAATTCCTGAGTACTCTTATCTTTGCTAAAATTTCATTTTGTGCAGCTTGTTGATTAAATCATGCCATTCCTTATGGAAAGAACCCGATTGGGAATAGGTTTATTTTTCTGCATGATAATGATCCCAAGCACACTGCTAATGCAGTGAAATAATATTTAGAGAGAAAAACAGCTGATAAAACACTGACAGTCATGGCCTCCACAGAGTCCAGACCTGAATATTATAGAGGCTGTATGGGATCACCTGGACAGAAAAAGAAATAAAAGACAACCTAAATCTAAAGAACTCTGGGAAGTGCTGATAGAAGCCTGGTATAATACGCCAGAAGATAACTTCAGGACAGTCTCCCCAAAAGAGTTCATTATATGCTTAGTGCCAACGGAGGTCACACTAAATACTGACTTGTGCCTGAAGCTGCCATTTTGTTCTGAAAATTGTGTTTTTTTTTATATTTTGTGTACATATTTCCTGTATTTTCTGTTTTCATCTTAATAACGAGACCAAATAACAAAATTTATGCTTACCTGATATATTTTTTCTTTCCGGATATGGAGAGTCCACAACGTCATTCAATTACTAGTGGGAATATCACTACTGTCCAGCAGGAGGAGGCAAAGAGCACGACAGCAAAGCTGTTAAGTGTCACTCCCCTACCCATAATCCCCAGTCATTCGACCGAAGGGAAATGGAAAAACAATAACACAAAGGTGTAAAGGTGCCTAAAGTTTAGTAAAAAATAACTGTCTTAATAAAGAGTGGGGTCGTGGATTCGCCATTACCGGAAAGAAAGAAATGTATCAGGTAAGCATACATTTTGTTTTCTTTCCTAAGATATGGAGAGTCCACAACGTTGTTCAATTACTAGTGGGAGCCAATACCCAAGCTAGAGGACACAGAATGAACAGAGAGGCAGAACAAGACAGGGAGGCCTAAACAGAAGGCATCACTACTTGAAGAACCTTTCTCCTAAAAGAAGCCTCAGACCAGGGCAAAAGTATCAAATTTGGAAAGTTTGGAAAAAGTATGCAGAGATAACCAAGTTGCAACCTTGCAAAGGTGTTCCACAGAAGCTTCATCTTTAAAAGACCAAGAAGAGGAGACAGCCCTAGTGGAATGAGCTGTAATTCTCTCAGGAGGCTGCTGTCCAGCAGTCTCATAAGCAAAACGAATCATACTTCTCAACCAGAGGAAAATAAAAGTAGAAGTAGCCTTCTTAACTTTACACCTTCCTGAGAAACAAAGAAACAAGGCAGAAGACTGGCAACAATCCTTAGTCTCCTGTAGGTAGAATTTTAGAGCATGCACAACATCCAAGTTGTGCAACAGACGTTATTTATGAGAAGAAGGATTGGGACAGAGAGAAGGAACAAACCACTTTAGGAAGAAAACCCAATTTAGTACGAAGAACTGCCTTATCCACATGAAAGATAAGGTAAGCAAATCACACTGCAAAGCCAAGAGTTCCGAAACTCTCCAAGCAGAAGAGATAGCAATAAGAAACAAAACCTTCCAAAAAAGCAACTTAATATCTATGGAATGCATTGGCTGAAACGGAGCCTGCTGCAAAACTTTAAGAACAAGATTAAGGCTCCAAGGAGGAGCAACAGGTTTAAACACAGGCCTGATTCTGACCAGGGCTTGAGAAAAAAATTGAACATCTGGCACATCCGCCAGATGCTTGTGTAACAAAATAGATAATGCAGAAATCTGATCTTTCAGAGAACTGACTGACAACCCTTTCTCCAGATCATCCTGGAGAAAAGACAAAATTCTAGGAATCCTGACCCTACTCCAAGAATAGCCCTTAGATTCACACCAATAAAGGTATTTACGCCATACCTTATGGTAAATTTTTCGAGTAACAGGCTTGCGAGCCTGGATCATAACCTCAATGACCGACAGAACTAAGCGTTCAATCTCCAAGCAGTCAGCTTCAGAGAAACGAGATTTGGATGGAGGAATGGACCCTGAGTTAGAAGGTCCTTCCTCACAGGCAACCTCCAAGGCAGCCGAGAAGACATCTTCACTAGGTCAACATACCAGATCCTGCGAGACCATGCAGGAGCTATTAGAATTACCAATGCTCTCTCTTGTTTGATACAAGCAATAATTTGTGGAAGGTATGCTAGACCGAAATCCCAAGGAACCGCCAGAGCATCTATCAGAGCGGCCTGAGGATCTTTTGACCTTGAACCATACCTTGGAAGCTTGGTTTTCTGCCGAGACGCCATCAGATCGAACTCCAGCACCCCCCCATTTGAGGGTTAACCTGGAGAAAACCTCCAGATGGAGAGCCCACTCCCCGGGATGAAATGTATCCGCTTCCCAGTTGTCCACTACAGGAATGTGGATGGCAGATAGACAACAATTGTGAGCTTCCGCCCACTGAATAATCCATGCCACCTCCTTCATGGCTAAGGAACTCCGAGTTCCTCCCTCGTGGTTGATGTAAGCCACTGAGGTGATGTTGTCCAACTGAAACCTGATAAACCGGGCTAAAGATAAATGAGGCCAAGCCATCAGAGCATTGTAAATCGCTCTCAATTTCAAGATGATTATTGGGAGAGCAGACTCCTCCCGAGTCCATAGTCCCTGGACCTTTAACGAGTTCCAGACTGCTCCCCAGCCTAGCAGGCTGGCGTCCGTGGTCACAATCTCCCAGGAAGGTCTCCAGAAGCATGTGCCCTGAGACAGATGGTCCTGAGAAAGACTTTACGGGAAAGAGTCTTTTGTCGACTGATCTAGATGTATCCTCTAAGACAGATCCTAATGGTCTCCGTTCCATTGTCTGAACATGCATGATTGCAGAGCTCTCAAATGGAATCGAGCAAAGGGAATGATGTCCATGGGAGCGACCATCAGACCAATTACCACCATACATTGAGCCACTGATGGCTGAACAGTAGACTAAATAGAGAGGCAAGAGGAGAGAAGTTTGGATTTTCTGACCTGATCACTGCCAAGAGAGCCCCAGAACCTTTAAGAAAATTCTGGGAGCTGTGGCAAGGCCAAACAGAAGAGCCACAAACTGAAAGTGTTTGACTAGAAAGGCGAATCTCAGGAATTTGTGATGATCCCTGTGGATGGGAACATAAAGATACGCGTCTTTCAGGTCTATGGTCATCATGAACTGACCCTCTTGGACCAAAGAAAGAATGGAACAAATAGTTTCCATTTTGAAGGACGGTACCCTGAGAAACTTGTAGAGGCACTTTAGGTCTAAAAGGGGTCAAAAAGTTCCCTCTTTTTTGGGAACCACGGACAGATTTGAATAGAATCCTAGACCCTGTTCCCTTACTGGAACTGGAAAAATCACTCCCAGGAAGGTAAGGTCCTGAACGCAGTTCAAGAATGCCTCTCTTTTTACCTGGTCTGCAGATAATCTTAAGAGGTGGAATCTGCCCCAGGAAGGGAAAGTTTTGAATTCTATTTTGTAACCCTGAGATACTATGTCCACAGCCCAAGGATCTGGGAAATCTCGTCTCCACACTTGACAAAATAGGGAAGTCTTCCCCCCACTTGATCCGAACCCGGACCGGGGGTCGACCCTTCATGCCGACTTTGACTCAGCTGAGGGTTTCTTTGATTGCTTCCCCTTATTTCAAGACTGATTGGGTTTCCAAGAAGACTTGGACTGCTTCTGCTTGGAAGAGGGAGAGGAAGACTTTTACGAAAGGAACGAAAATTACTTTGACGTCCTTTGAGTCGTTTCTTCTTGTCTTTCTGTAGAAAAGACCCTTTTCCATCATTAATATCAGAAATTATTTCTGCCACATCAGGTCTGAACAATGTCTTCCCCTTGTAAGGAAGCGCCAGAAGCTTGGACTTAGAGTTAACATCAGCTGACCAAGATTTTAGTCACAATGCCCTGCGGGATAGGACAGTGAAGTCAGACATCTTGGCTCCCAGTCTAATAACTTGCATTTTGCATAAATAAAGGAATTGGCTAGTTTGAGAGCCTTAATTCTATCTTGGATCTCCTCCAATGGAGTCCCTACTAAAATTGATTCAGACAAGGCGTTGCACCAATAAGATGCCACACTTGCTACTGTGGCAATACAAATCGCAGGTTGCCATTGAAGACCTTGATGAACATACATCTTCTTCGACAGACGTATCTGAGTCGTCAAAAGTAGCCAATAACTCCTTTAACAGTACACAAATGTGTTCAAGCTTAAATCTGAAGTTTACTTCTTCAGTATCAGATGAAGGAAAAATACTGTCCGAATCTGAGATTTCACCCTCAGAGGCTACAGGCATATCATCCTCATCAGACTTAGGAAGGAGGGCAACCTGTGTAGCAGTAGGTGGAACAGAAACCTTACTATCTGAATATCTAATTTTTCTTTGCGTATTTCCCAGCATAGGAAACGCAGATAATGCCGCAGATACCTGTGCAGCAAAATCTGAAGGCAAATAAACTCCTCCAGGAGGCTGAGAGTAACTGCAGGGCACTGTATGTTACGCCATAGAGGCTTGGAACGTTTGAGGAGAAAGCTGTGGCATTGCCTGAACAGCATCATCCTGAGAGACATTGGGCTCAGAGGGCAACAATTTATCTTTAAGTTGAAGAGTTCTAGCTAAGCATCCAGCACAGAATTGCATAGACAAAACAAGCATTTGTCAAAAAACAATCACCTAGATTTAGAGTTTTGCATTAGCCGTCCAAACCAGCGTTAAGGGGTCCTAACGCTGCTTTTGGCCGCCCGCTGGTATTTAGAGTCAGTCAGGAAAGGATCTAACGCTCACTTTCCAGCCGCGACTTTTCCATACCGCAGATCCCCTTACGTCAATTGCGTATCCTATCTTTTCAATGGGATCTTTCTAATGCTGGTATTTACGCTGGTGGTTACAAGACTCCAGCCGCAGAAAAAAGTCAGGAGTTAAGAGCTTTATGGGCTAACGCCGGTTCATAAAGCTCTTAACTACTGTGCTCTAAAGTACACTAACACCCATAAACTACCTATGCACCCCTAAACCAAGGTCCCCCCACATCGCCGCCACTATAATTAAATTTTTTAACCCCTAATCTGCCGACCGCACACCGTCGCAACCTACATTATCCCTATGTACCCCTAATCTGCTGCCCCTAACATCGCCGACACCTACATAATATTTATTAACCCCTAATCTGCCCCCCCCCCAACGTCGCCGCTACCTACCTACACTTATTAACCCCTAATCTGCCGACCGGACCTCGCCGCCACTATAATAAATGTAGTAACCCCTAAACCGCCTCACTCCCGCCTCAAAAAACCTATAATAAATAGTATTAACCCCTAATCTGCCCTCCCTAACATCTACGACACCTAACTTCAAGTATTAACCCCTAATCTGCCGACTGGACCTCGCCACTACTCTAATAAATGTATTAACCCCAAAAGCTAAGTCTAACCCTAACGCTAACACCCCCCTAAGTTAAAAATAATTTAAATATAACGAAATAAAATAAATCTTATTAAATAAATTAATCCTATTTAAAGCTAAATACTTACCTGTAAAATAAACCCTAATATAGCTACAATATAACAAATAATTATATTGTAGCTATTTTAGGATTTATATTTAACTAGGTACAATAGCTATTAAATACTTATTTACTATTTAATAGCTACCTAGTTAAAATAATTACAAAATTACCTGTAAAATAAATCCTAACCTAAGTTACAATTAAACCTAACACTACATTAGCAATAACATAATTTATGCTTACCTGATAAATTTATTTCTCTTGTGGTGTATCCAGTCCACGGATCATCCATTACTTGTGGGATATTCTCCTTCCCCACAGGAAGTTGCAAGAGGATCACCCACAGCAGAGCTGCTATATAGCTCCTCCCCTAACAGCCATATCCAGTCATTAGACCGAAACAAGCCGAGAAAGGAGAAACCATAGGGAGCAGTGGTGACTGTAGTTTAAATTAAAATTTAGACCTGCCTTAAAAAGACAGGGCGGGCCGTGGACTGGATACACCACAAGAGAAATAAATTTATCAGGTAAGCATAAATTATGTTTTTTTCTTGTAAGGTGTATCCAGTCCACGGATCATCCATTACTTGTGGGATACCAATACCAAAGCTAAAGTACACGGATGAAGGGAGGGACAAGGCAGGCTTAAATGGAAGGAACCACTGCCTGTTGAACCTTTCTCCCAAAAATAGCCTCCGAAGAAGCAAAAGTATAAAATTTGTAAAATTTTGAAAAGGTATGAAGCGAAGACCAAGTCGCCGCCTTGCAAATCTGTTCAACAGAAGCCTCATTTTTAAAGGCCCAGGTGGAAGCCACAGCTCTAGTAGAATGAGCTGTAATCCTTTCAGGGGGCTGCTGTCCAGCAGTCTCATAGGCTAAGCGTATTACGCTCCGAAGCCAAAAAGAAAGAGAGGTTGCCGAAGCTTTTTGACCTCTCCTCTGTCCAGAGTAAACAACAAACAGTGTAGATGTTTGGCGAAAAACTTTAGTAGCTTGTAAGTAAAACTTTAAAGCACGGACCACGTCCAGATTATGTAAAAGGCGTTCCTTCTTTGAAGAAGGATTAGGACACAATGATGGAACAACAATCTCTTGATTGATATTCTTGTTAGAAACTACCTTAGGTAAAAACCCAGGTTTTGTACACAGAACTACTTTATCTGAATGGAAAATCAGATAAGGAGAATCACATTGTAAGGCAGATAACTCAGAGACTCTCCGAGCCGAGGAAATAGCCATCAAAAACAGAACTTTCCAAGATAAAAGTTTGATATCAATGGAATGAAGGGGTTCAAACAGAACCCCTTGAAGAACTTTAAGAACCAAGTTTAAGCTCCATGGGGGAGCAACAGGTTTAAACACAGGCTTAATTCTAACCAAAGCCTGACAAAAAGATTGAACGTCTGGAACTTCTGCCAGACGCTTGTGCAAAAGAATAGACAGAGCAGAAATCTGTCCCTTTAAAGAACTAGCTGATAATCCTTTTTCCAAACCCTCTTGGAGAAAGGACAATATCCTAGGAATCCTAACCTTACTCCATGAGTAATTCTTGGATTCACACCAATAAAGGTATTTACGCCATATCTTATGGTAGATTTTCCTGGTGACAGGCTTTCGTGCCTGTATAAGGGTATCAATGACTGACTCGGAGAAGCCACGCTTTGATAAAATCAAGCGTTCAATCTCCATGCAGTCAGTCTCAGAGAAATTAGATTCGGATGATTGAAAGGACCTTGTAGTAGAAGGTCTTGTCTCAGAGGCAGGGTCCATGGTGGAAAGGATGACATGTCCACTAGGTCTGCATACCAGGTCCTGCGTGGCCACGCAGGCGCTATCAAGATCACCGATGCTCTCTCCTGTTTGATTTTGGCAATCAGTCGAGGGAGCATAGGAAACGGTGGAAACACATAAGCCAGGTTGAAGAACCAAGGCACTGCTAGAGCATCTATCAGTGCCGCTTCTGGGTCCCTGGACCTGGATCCGTAACAAGGAAGCTTGGCGTTCTGGCGAGATGCCATGAGATCCAGTTCTGGTTTGCCCCAACGATGAACCAATTGAGCAAACACCTTCGGATGGAGTTCCCACTCCCCCGGATGAAAAGTCTGACGACTTAGAAAATCCGCCTCCCAGTTCTCTACACCTGGGATATGGATTGCTGATAGGTGGCAAGAGTGAGTCTCTGCCCAGCGAATTATCTTGGAGACTTCTAACATCGCTAGGGAACTCCTGGTTCCCCCTTGATGGTTGATGTAAGCCACAGTCGTGATGTTGTCCGACTGAAATCTGATGAACCTCAGGGTTGCTAACTGAGGCCAAGCTAGAAGAGCATTGAATATTGCTCTTAACTCCAGAATATTTATTGGGAGGAGTTATTCCTCCTGAGTCCACGATCCCTGACCCTTCAGGGAATTCCAGACTGCACCCCAACCTAGAAGGCTGGCATCTGTTGTTACAATTGTCCAATCTGGCCTACGAAAGGTCATACCTTTGGACAGATGGACCCGAGATAGCCACCAGAGAAGAGAATCTCTGGTCTCTTGATCCAGATTTAGCAGAGGGGACAAATCTGTGTAATCCCCATTCCACTGACTGAGCATGCATAGTTGCAGTGGTCTTAGATGTAGTCGCGCAAATGGCACTATGTCCATTGTCGCTACCATCAAGCCAATTACTTCCATACACTGAGCCACCGAAGGGCGCGGAATAGAATGAAGAACACGGCAAGATTTTAGAAGCTTTGATAACCTGGATTCTGTCAGGTAAATCTTCATTTTTACAGAATCTATCAGAGTCCCTAGGAAGGAGACTCTTGTGAGTGGGGATAGAGAACTCTTTTCCTTGTTCACCTTCCATCCATGTGACCTGAGAAATGCCAGAACTATGACCGTATGTGACTTGGCAATCTTAAAGCTTGACGTCTGTATCAGGATGTTGTCCAGATAAGGGGCCACTGATATACCTCGCGGTCTTAGGACCGCCAGAAGCGATCCCAGAACCTTTGTAAAGATTCTTGGAGCTGTAGCTAACCCGAAGGGAAGAGCCACAAATTGGTAATGAATGTCCAGAAAGGCAAACCTTAGGAACCGATGATGATCTTTGTGAATCGGTATGTGAAGGTAAGCATCCTTCAAATCCACTGTGGTCATGTACTGACCCTCCTGGATCATAGGTAGGATGGTCCGAATAGTTTCCATTTTGAACGATGGAACTCTGAGGAATTTGTTTAAGATCTTTAGATCCAAAATGGGTCTGAAGGTTCCCTCTTTATTGGGAACCACAAACAGATTTGAATAAAAACCCTGTCTCTGTTCCGACTGTGGAACTGGACAGATCACTCCCATAACTAGGAGGTCTTGCACACAGCGTAAGAATGCCTCTTTTTTTTATCTGGTTTACAGATAATCTCGAAAGGTGAAATCTCCCTTGAGGAGGGGAAGCTTTGAAGTCCAGAAGATATCCCTGAGATATGATCTCCAACGCCCAGGGATCCTGAACATCTCTTGCCCACGCCTGGGCGAAGAGAGAAAGTCTGCCCCTACTAGATCCGTTACAGGATAGGGGGCCGTTCCTTCATGCTGTCTTAGAGGCAGCAGCAGGCTTTCTGGCCTGCTTGCCTTTGTTCCAGGACTGGTTAGGTTTCCAGCCCGGCTTGGATTGAGCAAAAGTTCCCTCTTGTCTTGTAGCAGAGGAAGTTGATGCTGCACCTGCCTTGAAGTTTCGAAAGGAACGAAAATTAGCCTGTTTGGCCTTTTGATTTGGCCCTGTCTTGAGGAAGGGTATGACCCTTACCTCCAGTAATGTCAACAATAATTTCCTTCAAACCAGGCCCGAATAGGGTCTGCCCTTTGAAGGGAATGTTAAGTAGTTTAGACTTTGAAGTCACGTCAGCTGACCAAGATTTAAGCCATAGCGCCCTACGCGCCTGGATGGCGAATCCAGAATTCTTAGCCGTTAGTTTAGTCAAATGAACAATGGCGTCAGAAACAAAAGAATTAGCTAGCTTAAGTGTTCTAAGCTTGTCAAGTATTTCAGTCAATAGAGTAGCTGTCCGAAAGGCCTCTTCCAGAGACTCAAACCAGAATGCCGCAGCAGCAGTGACAGGCGAAATGCATGCAAGGGGCTGCAGGATAAAACCTTGTTGAATAAACATTTTCTTAAGGTAACCTTCTAATTTTTTATCCATTGGATCTGAAAAAGCACAACTCTCCTCGACAGGGATAGTGGTACGCTTTGCTAAAGTAGAAACTGCTCCCTCCACCTTAGGGACCGTCTGCCATAAGTCCCGTGTGGTGGCGTCTATTGGAAACATTTTTCTAAAAATAGGAGGGGGGGAAAACGGCACACCAGGTCTATCCCACTCCTTATTAATGATTTCTGTAAACCTTTTAGGTATTGGAAAAACATCAGTACACACCGGCACTGCATAGTATTTATCCAGTCTACACAATTTCTCTGGTACTGCAATTGTGTCACAGTCATTCAGAGCAGCTAACACCTCCCCAAGCAATACACGGATGTTCTCAAGCTTAAATTTAAAAGTAGAAATATCTGAATCAGGTTTCCCCGAATCAGAAATGTCACCCACAGACTGAAGCTCTCCTTCCTCAGCTTCTGCATATTGTGAAGCAGTATCAGACATGGGCCTTAAGGCATCTGCGCGCTCTGTACTACGTCTAACCCCAGAGCTATTGCGCTTTCCTCTGAATTCCGGCAGTCTGCCTAAGACCGCTGACAGGGTTTTATCCATGATTGCCGCCATGTCCTGCAAAGTAATCGCTATGGGCGTCTTTGATGTACTTGGCGCCATTTTAGCGTGAGTCCATTGAGCGGGAGTCAAAGGGTCTGACACGTGGGGAGAGTTAGTCGGCATAACTTCCCCCTCGCCAGAATCCTCTGGTGATAAATTTTTTAAAGATAAAAGCTGATCTTTATTGTTTAAAGTGAAATCAATACATTTAGTACATATTCTCATATGGGGTTCCACCATGGCTTTTAAACATAATGAACAAGGAGTTTCCTCTATGTCAGACATGTTTATACAGACTAGCAATGAGACTAGCAAGCTTGGAAAACACTTTACATCAAGTTAAACAAGCAATATAAAAAACGTTACTGTGCCTTTAAGGGAAACCAATTTTGCTAAAATTTGAAATAACAGTGAAAAAAGGCAGTTAAACTAACAAAATTTTTACAGTGTATGTAACAAGTTAGCAGAGCATTGCACCCACTTGCAAATTAATGATTAACCCCTTAATACAAAAAACGGATTAACAAATTGAAAAAAACGTTTTTTAAACAGTCACAACAACTGCCACAGCTTCACTGTGGCTTTACCTTCCTCAATATATGACTTTTGAAGCCTTTTGAGCCCTTCAGAGATGTCCTAAAGCATGCAGGGGACTGCTGAGGGAAGCTGAATGTCTCTGTCTGTAATTTTAACTAGGCCCCTCCCACTCATATTACAACAGTGGAAAGCCTCAGGAAACTGTTTCTAGGCAAAAATCAAGCCAGCCATGTGGAAAAAACTAGGCCCCAATAAGTTTTATCACCAAAGCATATCTAAAAACGATTAAACATGCCAGCAAACGTTTTATATTGCACATTAATCAGAGTATATACCTCTGATAGCAAGCCTGATACTAGTCGCTATTAAATCACTGTATTTAGGCTTAACTTACATTAATCCGGTATCAGCAGCTTTTTTCTAGCAAATTCCATCCCTAGAAAAACTTAAACTGCACATACCTTATTGCAGGATAACCTGCACGCCATTCTCCCTCTGAAGTTACCTCACTCCTCAGACATATGTGAGAACAGCAGTGGATCTTAGTTACCTCTGCTAAGATCATAGAAAAACGCAGGCAGATTCTTCTTCTAAATGCTGCCTGAGATAAAATAGTACAACTCCGGTACCATTTAAAAACAATAAACTTTTGATTGAAGAAAAAACTAACTATATTACACCATTTTCCTCTTACTACCTCCAGCTATGTTGAGAGCTTGCAAGAGAATGACTGGATATGGCAGTTAGGGGAGGAGCTATATAGCAGCTCTGCTGTGGGTGATCCTCTTGCAACTTCCTGTTGGGAAGGAGAATATCCCACAAGTAATGGATGATCCGTGGACTGGATACACCTTACAAGAGAAAAAACATAATTTATGCTTACCTGATAAATTCCTTTCTTCTGTTGTGTGATCAGTCCACGGGTCATCATTACTTCTGGGATATAACTCCTCCCCAACAGGAAATGCAAGAGGATTCACCCAGCAGAGCTGCATATAGCTCCTCCCCTCTACGTCACTCCCAGTCATTCGACCAAGGACCAACGAGAAAGGAGAAACCAAGGGTGAAGTGGTGACTGTAGTATAATTTAAAAAATATTTACCTGCCTTAAAAAACAGGGCGGGCCGTGGACTTACCTGAGGAATTTATCAGGTAAGCATAAATTATGTTTTCTTCTGTTATGTGTGATCAGTCCACGGGTCATCATTACTTCTGGGATACCAATACCAAAGCAAAAGTACACGGATGACGGGAGGGCTAGGCAGGCTCATTATACAGAAGGAACCACTGCCTGAAGAACCTTTCTCCCAAAAATAGCCTCCGAAGAAGCAAAAGTGTCAAATTTGTAAAATTTTGAAAAAGTATGGAGCGAAGACCAAGTTGCAGCCTTGCAAATCTGTTCAACAGAGGCCTCATTCTTAAAGGCCCAAGTGGAAGCCACAGCTCTAGTAGAATGAGCTGTAATTCTTTCAGGAGGCTGCTGTCCAGCAGTCTCATAGGCTAAACGAATTATGCTACGAAGCCAGAAGGAAAGAGAGGTAGCCGAAGCCTTTTGACCTCTCCTCTGACCAGAGTACACGACAAACAGGGAAGACGTTTGTCGAAATTCCTTAGTTGCCTGCAAATAGAACTTGAGGGCACGAACTACATCCAGATTGTGCAGAAGACGTTCCTTCTTTGAAGAAGGATTCGGGCACAAAGAAGGAACAACGATCTCCTGATTGATGTTCCTGTTAGTGACTACCTTAGGTAAGAACCCAGGTTTTGTACGCAGAACTACCTTATCTGAATGAAAAATCAAATAAGGAGAATCACAATGTAGGGCTGATAACTCAGAGACTCTCCGAGCCGAAGAAATAGCCGTTAAAAATAGAACTTTCCAAGATAACAACTTTATATCAATGGAATGAAGGGGTTCAAACGGAACTCCTTGTAAAACGTTAAGAACCAGGTTTAAACTCCATGGCGGAGCAACAGTTTTAAACACAGGCTTGATCCTAGCTAAAGCTTGACAAAAAGCCTGGACGTCTGGAATTTCTGACAGACGCTTGTGCAACAAAATGGACAGAGCTGAGATCTGTCCCTTTAATGAACTAGCCGATAAACCCTTTTCTAAACCTTCTTGTAGAAAGGACAATATCCTAGGAATCCTAACCTTACTCCAAGAGTAACCTTTGGATTCGCACCAGGATAGGTATTTACGCCATATCTTATGGTAAATCCTTCTGGTAACAGGCTTCCTAGCCTGTATCAGGGTATCAATAACCGACTCAGAAAAACCACGTTTTGATAAAATCAAACGTTCAATTTCCAAGCAGTCAGCTTCAGAGAAGTTAGATTTTGATGTTTGAATGGACCCTGAATCAGAAGGTCCTGTTTTAGAGGTAGAGACCAAGGTGGACAGGATGACATGTCCACTAGATCTGCATACCAAGTCCTGCGTGGCCATGCAGGCGCTATTAGAATCACTGATGCTCTCTCCTGTTTGATTCTGGCAATCAATCGAGGAAGCATCGGGAAGGGTGGAAACACATAAGCCATCCCGAAGGTCCAAGGTGCTGTCAAAGCATCTATCAGAACCGCTCCCGGATCCCTGGATCTGGACCCGTAGCGAGGAAGTTTGGCGTTCTGACGAGACGCCATGAGATCTATCTCTGGTTTGCCCCAACGTCGAAGTATTTGGGCAAAGACCTCCGGATGAAGTTCCCACTCCCCCGGATGAAAAGTCTGACGACTCAAGAAATCCGCCTCCCAGTTCTCCACTCCCGGGATGTGGATTGCTGACAGGTGGCAAGAGTGAGACTCTGCCCAGCGAATTATCTTTGATACTTCCATCATTGCTAGGGAGCTCCTTGTCCCTCCCTGATGGTTGATGTAAGCTACAGTCGTGATGTTGTCCGACTGAAACCTGATGAACCCCCGAGTTGTTAACTGGGGCCAAGCCAGAAGGGCATTGAGAACTGCTCTCAATTCCAGAATGTTTATTGGAAGGAGGCTCTCCTCCTGATTCCATAAACCCTGAGCCTTCAGAGAATTCCAGACAGCGCCCCAACCTAGTAGGCTGGCGTCTGTTGTTACAATTGTCCAGTCTGGCCTGCTGAATGGCATCCCCCTGGATAGATGTGGCCGATAAAGCCACCATAGAAGAGAATTTCTGGTCTCTTGATCCAGATTCAGAGTAGGGGACAAATCTGAGTAATCCCCATTCCACTGTCTTAGCATGCACAATTGCAGAGGTCTGAGATGTAGGCGAGCAAAAGGTACTATGTCCATTGCCGCTACCATTAAGCCGATCACCTCCATGCATTGAGCTACTGACGGGTGTTGAATGGAATGAAGGACACGCATACATTTTGAAGCTTTGTTAACCTGTCTTCTGTCAGGTAAATCTTCATTTCTACAGAATCTATCAGAGTCCCCAAGAAGGGAACTCTTGTGAGTGGAAAGAGAGAACTCTTCTTTTCGTTCACCTTCCATCCATGCGACCTTAGAAATGCCAGTACTAACTCTGTATGAGACTTGGCAGTTTGAAAGCTTGGAGCTTGTATCAGAATGTCGTCCAGGTATGGAGCTACCGAAATTCCTCGCGGTCTTAGGACCGCTAGAAGGGTACCCAGAACCTTTGTGAAGATTCTTGGAGCCGTAGCCAATCCGAATGGAAGAGCTACAAATTGGTAATGCCTGTCTAGAAAGGCAAACCTTAGATACCGGTAATGATCCTTGTGGATCGGTATGTGAAGGTAAGCATCCTTTAAATCCACTGTGGTCATGTACTGACCTTTTTGGATCATGGGTAAAATTGTCCGAATAGTTTCCATTTTGAACGATGGAACTCTTAGGAATTTGTTTAGGATCTTTAAATCCAAGATTGGCCTGAAAGTTCCCTCTTTTTTGGGAACTACAAACAGATTTGAGTAAAACCCTTGTCCTTGTTCCGACCGCGGAACCGGATGGATCACTCCCATTAATAAAAGATCTTGTACGCAGCGTAGAAACGCCTCTTTCTTTATTTGGTTTGTTGACAACCTTGACAGATGAAATCTCCCTCTTGGGGGAGAGAATTTGAAGTCCAGAAGGTATCCCTGAGATATGATCTCTAGCGCCCAGGGATCCTGAACATCTCTTGCCCAAGCCTGGGTGAAGAGAGAAAGTCTGCCCCCCACCAGATCCGGTCCCGGATCGGGGGCCCTCGATTCATGCTGTCTTAGGGGCAGCAGCAGGTTTCCTGGCCTGCTTGCCCTTGTTCCAGGACTGATTAGGTCTCCAGCCTTGTCTGTAACGAGCAACAGCTCCTTCCTGTTTTGGTGCAGAGGAAGTTGATGCTGCTCCTGCTTTGAAATTACGAAAGGAACGAAAATTAGACTGTCTAGTCTTAGCTTTGGCTTTGTCCTGAGGCAGGGCATGGCCTTTACCTCCTGTAATGTCAGCGATAATCTCCTTCAACCCGGGCCCGAATAAGGTCTGTCCCTTGAAAGGTATATTAAGCAATTTAGATTTAGAAGTAACATCAGCTGACCAGGATTTTAGCCACAGTGCTCTGCGTGCCTGAATGGCGAATCCTGAATTCTTAGCCGTAAGTTTGGTTAAATGTACT
The DNA here is from genome assembly GCF_027579735.1 of Bombina bombina. NCBI lineage: Eukaryota > Metazoa > Chordata > Amphibia > Anura > Bombinatoridae > Bombina > Bombina bombina. The sequence goes on along the minus strand of NC_069503.1, from coordinate 1,139,136,556 downwards.
ACGGCTTCCGAAATGAAAGAATTAGCTAGTTTAAGGACTCTAAACCTGTCCGTAATCTCGTCCAGCGTAGCTGAACTAATGTTCTCTTCCAGAGATTCAATCCAGAATGCTGCAGCAGCCGTGACCGGCGCGATGCATGCAAGGGGTTGCAATATAAAACCTTGTTGAACAAACATTTTCTTAAGGTAACCCTCTAGTTTTTTATCCATTGGATCTGAAAAAGCACAGCTATCCTCAACCGGGATAGTGGTACGCTTAGCTAAGGTAGAAACTGCTCCCTCCACCTTAGGGACCGTTTGCCATAAGTCCCGTGTGGTGGCGTCTATTGGAAACATTTTTCTAAATATTGGAGGGGGTGAGAACGGCACACCGGGTCTATCCCACTCCTTAGTAACAATTTCAGTAAGTCTCTTAGGTATAGGAAAAACATCAGTACTCGCCGGTACCGCAAAATATTTATCCAACCTACACATTTTCTCTGGTATTGCAACTGTGTTACAATCATTCAGAGCCGCTAAAACCTCCCCTAGTAATACACGGAGGTTCTCCAATTTAAATTTAAAATTTGAAATATCTGAATCCAATCTGTTTGGATCAGAACCGTCACCCACAGAATGAAGCTCTCCGTCCTCATGCTCTGCAAGCTGTGACGCAGTATCAGACATGGCCCTAGTATTATCAGCGCACTCTGTTCTCACCCCAGAGTGATCACGCTTGCCTCTTAGTTCTGGTAATTTAGCCAAAACTTCAGTCATAACAGTAGCCATATCTTGTAATCTTATCTGTAATGGCCGCCCAGATGTACTGGGCGCCACAATATCACGCACCTCCCGAGCGGGAGATGCAGGTACTGACACGTGAGGCGAGTTAGTCGGCATAACTCTCCCCTCGCTGTTAGGTGAAATTTGTTCAATTTGTACAGATTGGCTTTTATTTAAAGTAGCATCAATACAGTTAGTACATAAATTTCTATTGGGCTCCACCTTGGCATTGGAACAAATGACACAGGTATCTTCCTCTGAATCAGACATGTTCAACACACTAGCAAATAAACTTGCAACTTGGCTACAATTTTATTTAATAAAAACGTACTGTGCCTCAAAGAAACACTAAACGATTAATGACAGTTGAAATAATAAACTGAAAAACAGTTATAGCATCAATCCTTGTAAACAACACAACTTTAGCAAAGGTTTCCCATTAGCAAAGCAAAATTAATTAAATTACAGAGTAACGTTTTTTATCACAGTCAATATATAATTCTCACAGCTCTGCTGAGAGAATCTACCTCCCTCAAAAGAAGTTTTGAAGACCCCTGAGTTCTGTAGAGATGAACCGGATCATGCAGGAAATACAATGAGCAACTGACTGGAAATTTTGATGCGTAGCAAAGAGCGCCAAAAACGGCCCCTCCCCCTCACACACAGCAGTGAGGGAGAAACGAAACTGTCATAATTAGAATAAGCAACTGCCAAGTGGAAAAATAGCCCAAACATTTATTCACTCAGTACCTCACTAAATGTAAACGATTCTACATTCCAGCAAAAACGTTTAACATAATCAATACATATAAAAAAATTCTTATGTACTTTTTACAGAGTAATTCCAGTGAAGTACCATTCCCAGAATACTGAAGTGCAAAGTATACATACATGACATTATATCGGTATGGCAGGATTTTCTCATCAATTCCATTGTCAGAAAATAAAAACTGCTACATACCTCTATGCAGATTCATCTGCCCGCTGTCCCCTGATCTGAAGTTTTTACCTCTCCTCAGATGGCCGAGAACAGCAATATGATCTTAACTACTCCGGCTAAAATCATAGTAAAACTCTGGTAGATTCTTCTTCAAACTCTGCCAGAGAGGCAATAACACACTCCGGTGTCATTGTAAAATAACAAACTTTTGATTGAAGTCATAAAAACTAAGAATAATCACCATAGTCCTCTTACACATCCTATCTAGTCGTTGGGTGCAAGAGAATGACTGGGAGTGACGTAGAGGGGAGGAGCTATATGCAGCTCTGCTGGGTGAATCCTCTTGCATTTCCTGTTGGGGAGGAGTTATATCCCAAAAGTAATGATGACCCGTGGACTGATCACACATAACAGAAGAAATTAATTAACTAAACTACCTACAATTATCTACAATTAAATCAACTAAACTAAATTACAAAAACAAACAAATACTAAATTACAAAAAATAAAAAAAGATTACAAGAATTTTAAACTAATTACACCTACTCTAAGCCCCCTAAAAAAATAACAAAGCCCCCCAAAATAAAAAAATGCCCTACCCTATTCTAAAATAAAAAGTTAATAGCTCTTTTACCTTACCAGCCCTTAAAAGGGCCTTTTGCGGGGCATGCCCCAAAGTCATCAGTTCTTTTGCATTTAAAAAAAACATACAATACCCCCCCAACATTACAACCCACCACCCACATACCCCTGATCTAACCCAAACCCCCCTTAAAAAAACTAACACTAAGCCCCTGAAGATCTCCCTACCTTATCTTCACCACGCCGGGTATCACCGATCCATCCAGAAGAGGGTCCGAAGTCTTCATCCTATCCGGCAAGAAGAGGTCCTCCAGAGGGTCCAAAGTCTTCATCCTATCCGGCAAGAAGAGGACATCCGGACCGGTAGACATGTTCATCCAGGTGGCGTCTTCTATCTTCATCCATCCGGCGTGGAGCGGGACCATCTTGAGGCAGCCGACGCGGATTCATCCTCTTCTTCCGGCGACTCCCGACGAATGAAGGTTCCTTTAAGTGACGTCATCCAAGATGGCGTCCCTCGAATTCCGATTGGCTGAAAGGATTCTATCAGCCAATTGGAATTAAGGTAGAAAAAATCTGATTGGCTGATTGAATCAGCCAATCAGATTCAAGTTCAATCGGATTGGCTGATCCAATCAGCCAATCAGATTGAGCTTGCATTCTATTGGCTGTTCCGATCAGCCAATAGAATGCAAGCTCAATCTGATTGGCTGATTGGATCAGCCAATCCGATTGAACTTCAATCTGATTGGCTGATTTAATCAGCCAATCAGATTTTTCCTACCAAAAATTCCGATTGGCTGATAGAATCCTATCAGCCAATCGGAATTCGAGGGACGCCATCTTGGATGACGTCACTTAAAGGAACCGTCATTCGTCGGTGGAAGAAGATGGCTCCGCGTCGGCTCGTCTGAAGATGGCTCCGCTCCGGATGGATGAAGATTGAAGACGCCGCCTGGATGTTGACTTCAATCGGATGGAAGACTTCTTCAGCACCCCTTGGATGATGACTTCAATCGGATGGAAGACTTCTTCAGCGCCCCTTGGATGATGACTTCTGCCGCTCCGAATGTCTTCTTCTGTTCCATCGGTGGTCGGCTGGCTGAAGACGACTAAAGGTAGGATGATCTTCAGGGGGGTAGTGTAAGGTTTATTTAAGGGGGGTTTGGGTTAGATTAGGGGTATGTGGGTGGTGGGTTTTAATGTTGGGGGGGTTGTACCAGCCTTTTAAGGGCTGGTAAGGTAATAGAGCTGTTAACTTTTTAATGTAGAATAGGGTAGGGCATTTTTTTATTTTGGGGGCTTTGTTATTTTATTGGGGGCTTAGATTAGGTGTAAGTAGCTTAAAATTGTTGTAATCTTTTTTATATGTTTGTAACTTATTTTTTTTTATTTTTTTTAACTTAGTTTTTTTATTTTTTGTAACTTAGTTTTTTTATTTTTTGTACTTTAGTTAGTTTTATTTAATTGTAGTTATTTGTAGGTAATTTATTTAATTAATGTAATGATAGTGTAGTGTTAGGTTTAATTGTAACTTAGGTTAGGATTTATTATACAGGTAATTTTGTATTTCTTTTAGCTAGGTAGTTATTAAATAGTTAATAACTATTTAATAACTATTCTAACTAGCTAAAATAAACACAAAGTTACCTGTAAAATAAATATAAATCCTAAAATAGCTACAATGTAATTATTAATTACATTGTAGCTATCTTAGGGTTTATTTTACAGGTAAGTATTTAGTTTTAAATAGGAATAATTTATTTAATAATAGTGTAGTGTTAGGTGTAATTGTAACTTAGGTTAGTTTTTATTTTAAAGGTAAATTTGTCTTTATTTTAACTAGGTAGCTATTAAATAGTTAATAACTATTTAATAGCTATTGTACCTAGTTAAAATAAATTGAAATTTGCCTGTAAAATAAAAATAAATCCTAAAATAGCTACAATATAATTATTATTTATATTGTAGCTATATTAGGGTTTATTTTAAAGGTAAGTATTTAGTTTTAAATAGGATTCATTTATTTAATAAGAGTTATAATATTTAGATGTATTTAATTAATATTTAAGTTAGGGGGGTGTTACGGTTAGACTTAGGTTTAGGGGTTAATAATTTTATTATAGGATGCGGCGGTATAGGGGGTGCAGGATAGGGGTTAATAAATTTATTATAGGTGGCGACGGTGTAGGAGGGGCAGATCAGGGGTTAATAAGTTTAATATAGGTGGCGGCGGGGTCCGGGAGCGGCTGTTTAGGGGTTAATCACTTTATTAGAGTGGCGGTGGGCTCCGGGAGCGGAGGTTTAGGGGTTAATACATTTATAAGAGTTGCGGCAGGGTCTAGGAGCGGCGGTTTAAGGGTTAATAACTTTATTTAGTTGCGGGGGGCTCCGGTATAGGGGGTAGAACAGTTTAGTTAGTGTGGGTGCTTAGTGACAGCTTATCAATAAAGCTGTAAAAAAGCTGAAGAGCAGCGAGATTGGATGAGTGATAACTGTCACAATCCGCTGCTCATCACCCCGTACTTGGTGCACAGCTTTTTGACAGATTTATTGATAACTTTGGCGATATTTTTCCGGTCCGCGGTGGCGATGGTAGGCGAGCTTAGGCGGGCGTATTGGGGCTGGCGAAGGCAGGTAAGTAGACACGTTGATAACTAGAGGCCATAGTGTGCGTGTGCATTACATCTAAGGCCGTGTGCGTGTGCATTACATCTACAGATAGTGTGCGTGTGCAATACATCTACAGATGTTGTGCGTGTGTGCATTACATCTACAGATAGTGTCCGTGTGCATTACATCTACAGACAGTGTGCGTATGCATTAAATCTACAGATAGTGTGCGTGTGCATTACATCTACAGATAGTGTGCGTGTGCGTTACATCTACAGATAGTGTGCGTGTGCATTACATCTACAGATAGTGTGCGTGTGCATTACATCTACAGACAGTGAGCGTGTGCATTACATCTACAGATAGTGTGCGTGTGCATTTCCTCTACATATAGCGTGCATTTCCTCTACAGATAGTGTGCGCGTGCATTACTTCAACAGATAGTGTGCGTGTGCATTACTTCTACAGATAGTGTGCGTGTGCATTTCCTCTACAGACAGTGTGCGTGTGCATTTCCTCTACAGATAGTGTGCGTGTGCATTACATCTACAGATAGTGTGAGTGTGCATTTCCTCTACAGATAGTGTGCGTGTGCATTTCCTCTACAGATAGTGTGCGTGTGCATTTCCTCTACAGATAGTGTGCGTGTGCATTACTTCTACAGATAGTGTGCGTGTGCATTTCCTCTACAGATAGTGTGCGTGTGCATTTCCTCTACAGATAGTGTGCGTGTGCATTTCCTCTACAGATAGTGTGCGTGTGCATTTCCTCTACAGATAGTGTGCGTGTGCATTACTTCTACAGATAGTGTGCGTGTGCATTACTTCTACAGATAGTGTGCGTGTGCATTACATCTACAGACAGTGTGCGTGTGCATTACATCTACAGATAGTGTGCGTGTGCATTACTTCTACAGATAGTGTGCGTGTGCATTACATCTACAGATAGTGTGCGTGTGCATTACATCTACAGATAGTGTGCGTGTGCATTTCCTCTACAGACAGTGTGCGTGTGCATTTCCTCTACAGATAGTGTGCGTGTGCATTACATCTACAGATAGTGTGCGTGTGCATTTCCTCTACAGATAGTGTGCGTGTGCATTACTTCTACAGACAGTGTGCGTGTGCATTACATCTACAGATAGTGTGAGTGTGCATTTCCTCTACAGACAGTGTGCGTGTGCATTTCCTCTACAGATAGTGTGCGTGTGCATTACATCTACAGATAGTGTGCGTGTGCATTACTTCTACAGACAGTGTGCGTGTGCATTACATCTACAGATAGTGTGAGTGTGCATTTCCTCTACAGATAGTGTGCGTGTGCATTTCCTCTACAGATAGTGTGCGTGTGCATTTCCTCTACAGATAGTGTGCGTGTGCATTTCCTCTACAGATAGTGTGCGTGTGCATTACTTCTACAGATAGTGTGCGTGTGCATTACATCTACAGATAGTGTGCGCGTGTGCATTACATCTACAGATAGTGTGCGTGTGCATTACATCTACAGATAGTGTGCGTGTGCATTTCCTCTACAGATAGTGTGCGTGTGCATTTCCTCTACAGATAGTGTGCGTGTGCATTTCCTCTACAGATAGTGTGCGTGTGCATTACTTCTACAGATAGTGTGGGTGTGCATTTCCTCTACAGATAGTGTGCGTGTGCATTTCCTCTACAGATAGTGTGCGTGTGCATTTCCTCTACAGATAGTGTGCGTGTGCATTTCCTCTACAGATAGTGTGCGTGTGCATTACTTCTACAAATAGTGTGCGTGTGCATTACTTCTACAGATAGTGTGCGTGTGCATTACATCTACAGACAGTGTGCGTGTGCATTACTTCTACAGACAGTGTGCGTGTGCATTACATCTACAGATAGTGTGCGTGTGCATTACATCTACAGACAGTGTGCGTGTGCATTACATCTACAGATAGTGTGCGTGTGCATTACATCTACAGATAGTGTGTGTGTGCATTACTTCTACAGATAGTGTATGTGTGCATTTCCTCTACAGATAGTGTGCGTGTGCATTACATCTACAGATAGTGTGCGTATGCATTACATCTACAGATAGTGTGCGTGTGCATTACTTCTACAGATAGTGTGCGTGTGCATTTCCTCTACAGATAGTGTGCGTGTGCATTACTTCTACAGATAGTGTGCGTGTGCATTTCCTCTACAGATAGTGTGCGTGTGCATTACATCTACAGATAGTGTGCGTGTGCATTACATCTACAGACAGTGTGCGTATGCATTACATCTACAGATAGTGTGCGTGTGCATTACTTCTACAGATAGTGTGCGTGTGCATTTCCTCTACAGATAGTGTGCGTGTGCATTACTTCTACAGATAGTGTGCGTGTGCATTACTTCTACAGACAGTGTACGTGTGCATTACATCTACAGATAGTGTGCGTGTGCATTACATCTACAGACAGTGTGTGTGTGCATTACTTCTACAGATAGTGTGCGTGTGCATTACATCTACAGATAGTGTGCATGTGCATTACATCTACAGATAGTGTGCGTGTGCATTACATCTACAGATAGTGTGCGTGTGCATTACATCTACAGATAGTGTGCGTGTGCATTACATCTACAGATAGTGTGCGTGTGCATTACATCTACAGATAGTGTGCGTGTGCATTACATCTACAGATAGTGTGCGTGTGCATTACATCTACAGATAGTGTGCGTGTGCATTACATCTACAGACAGTGTGCGTGTGCATTACATCTACAGATAGTGTGCGTGTGCATTACATCTACAGATAGTGTGCGTGTGCATTTCCTCTACAGATAGTGTGCGTGTGCATTACATCTACAGATAGTGTGTGTGTGCATTACCTCTACAGATAGTGTGCGTGTGCATTACATCTACAGATAGTGTGCGTGTGCATTACATCTACAGATAGTGTGCGTGTGCATTACATCTACAGATAGTGTGCGTGTGCATTACATCTACAGATAGTGTGCGTGTGCATTACTTCTACAGACAGTGTGCGTGTGCATTACATCTACAGATAGTGTGCGTGTGCATTACATCTACAGATAGTGTGTGTGTGCATTACCTCTACAGATAGTGTGTGTGTGCATTACATCTACAGATAGTGTGCGTGTGCATTACATCTACAGATAGTGTGTGTGTGCATTACATCTACAGATAGTGTGTGTGTGCATTACATCTACAGATAGTGTGCGTGTGCATTACTTCTACAGACAGTGTGTGTGTGCATTACATCTACAGATAGTGTGCGTGTGCATTACATCTACAGATAGTGTGTGTGTGCATTACCTCTACAGATAGTGTGCGTGTGCATTACCTCTACAGATAGTGTGCGTGTGCATTACATCTACAGATAGTGTGCGTGTGCATTACATCTACAGATAGTGTGCGTGTGCATTACCTCTACAGATAGTGTGCGTGTGCATTACATCTACAGACAGTGTGCGTGTGCATTACTTCTACAGACAGTGTGTGTGTGCATTACATCTACAGATAGTGTGCGTGTGCATTACATCTACAGATAGTGTGCGTGTGCATTACATCTACAGATAGTGTGCGTGTGCATTACATCTACAGATAGTGTGCGTGTGCATTTCCTCTACAGATAGTGTGCGTGTGCATTACATCTACAGATAGTGTGCGTGTGCATTACTTCTACAGATAGTGTGCGTGTGCATTACATCTACAGATAGTGTGCGTGTGCATTTCCTCTACAGATAGTGTGCGTGTGCATTACTTCTACAGACAGTGTGTGTGTGCATTACATCTACAGATAGTGTGCGTGTGCATTACATCTACAGATAGTGTGCGTGTGCATTACATCTACAGATAGTGTGCGTGTGCATTACATCTACAGATAGTGTGCGTGTGCATTACATCTACAGATAGTGTGCGTGTGCATTTCCTCTACAGATAGTGTGCGTGTGCATTACTTCTACAGATAGTGTGCGTGTGCATTACATCTACAGACAGTGTGCATGTGCATTACATCTACAGACAGTGTGCGTGTGCATTACTTCTACAGATAGTGTGCGTGTGCATTACATCTACAGACAGTGTGCGTGTGCATTACATCTACAGATAGTGTGTGTGTGCATTACCTCTACAGATAGTGTGTGTGTGCATTACATCTACAGATAGTGTGCGTGTGCATTACTTCTACAGACAGTGTGTGTGTGCATTACCTCTACAGATAGTGTGTGTGTGCATTACATCTACAGATAGTGTGCGTGTGCATTACTTCTACAGACAGTGTGTGTGTGCATTACATCTACAGATAGTGTGCGTGTGCATTACATCTACAGATAGTGTGTGTGTGCATTACCTCTACAGATAGTGTGCGTGTGCATTACCTCTACAGATAGTGTGCGTGTGCATTACATCTACAGATAGTGTGCGTGTGCATTACATCTACAGATAGTGTGCGTGTGCATTACATCTACAGACAGTGTGCGTGTGCATTACATCTACAGATAGTGTGCGTGTGCATTACATCTACAGATAGTGTGCGTGTGCATTACATCTACAGATAGTGTGCGTGTGCATTACATCTACAGACAGTGTGCGTGTGCATTACATCTACAGATAGTGTGCGTGTGCATTACATCTACAGATAGTGTGCGTGTGCATTACATCTACAGACAGTGTGCGTGTGCATTACTTCTACAGACAGTGTGCGTGTGCATTACTTCTACAGACAGTGTGCGTGTGCATTACATCTACAGATAGTGTGCGTGTGCATTACATCTACAGATAGTGTGCGTGTGCATTACATCTACAGACAGTGTGCGTGTGCATTACATCTACAGATAGTGTGCGTGTGCATTACATCTACAGATAGTGTGCGTGTGCATTACATCTACAGACAGTGTGCGTGTGCATTACTTCTACAGACAGTGTGCGTGTGCATTACTTCTACAGATAGTGTGCGTGTGCATTACATCTACAGATAGTGTGCGTGTGCATTACTTCTACAGATAGTGTGCGTGTGCATTACATCTACAGATAGTGTGCGTGTGCATTTCCTCTACAGATAGTGTGCGTGTGCATTACTTCTACAGATAGTGTGCGTGTGCATTACATCTACAGATAGTGTGTGTGTGCATTACATCTACAGATAGTGTGCGTGTGCATTTCCTCTACAGATAGTGTGCGTGTGCATTTCCTCTACAGATAGTGTGCTTGTGCATTACCTCTACAGATAGTGTGCGTGTGCATTACATCTACAGATAGTGTGCGTGTGCATTACATCTACAGACAGTGTGCGTGTGCATTACTTCTACAGATAGTGTGCGTGTGCATTTCCTCTACAGATAGTGTGCGTGTGCATTACATCTACAGATAGTGTGCGTGTGCATTTCCTCTACAGATAGTGTGCGTGTGCATTACATCTACAGATAGTGTGCGTGTGCATTACCTCTACAGATAGTGTGCGTGTGCATTTCCTCTACAGATAGTGTGCGTGTGCATTTCCTCTACAGATAGTGTGCGTGTGCATTACTTCTACAGATAGTGTGAGTGTGCATCTCCTATACAGATAGTGTGCGCATGCATTTCCTCTACAGATAGTGTGCGTGTGCATTACATCTACAGATAGTGTGCGTGTGCATTACTTCTACAGATAGTGTGAGTGTGCATTTCCTCTACAGATAGTGTGCGTGTGCATTACATCTACAGATAGTGTGCATGTGCATTTCCTCTACAGATAGTGTGCACGTGCATTACATCTACAGATATGTCATTTTATACAGGAATATTTGGTTGCAGTTAGAGTTCTTAGGCCTTAGAGATATAAATATACACAGCATTGATACAATTCTGGGACACCCACACTTCATTCTGCTGCAGGATAAATACAGCACAGGATGTTCCTTTCTTTGATGTTATTAGAGAAATTACTGCTTGTTAGGGATTGGATATAATCAGAACACAAGCAACATGTGACAGAAGTCTGTATGTAGATATTTCACTGAGTATATCAAGGACACCGTGCTTTGTCCAGTTTAAGTCATAATAATATGCACTGTCCTATCCACAATAGTGTTGGGAAGAAAAATCTTTACTTAACAATATAATATGCCTGATCAGATGGGCAGACTGGCCAGAGAAAAAAACAGAGATCATGTGACGCTCACAATGTGCAGTAATATCAAAGTGTATTGAAAAAATGTGCCGCACAATGATTTACCCAAGCAACAGTGTTTTACTTTGTATTTAGAAACCTATACATTTTACAGCATTATTTAAAAGTATAAAACATGATAACCAGTATAGGAGATCTGATACAGAAGTAAGCCCTCACGTTGCACATGCGCACAACTGAAATGGCAGCTTTTACCTGTAGGAAACGGATGAGGTAGCATAGCACCATCTTATTTAGCCTCGGAAGTGAGTGTATGACAGCAATAGCGGCCTCTGGATTCTCGTAGTGTGTGATGCACTGTTCATAAAACTCATGAGGTATCAGAGGTTCCTCCAGCTCTCGATACCACAGCTTCAGTAGTGACGCTGCAGATATAGTGGCATGAGGTTAGTATTGGCGCATGGTTAGTGAGAGACACATAAAGCATTGCACATTAATATAACAGCTTATTACATTCACTGTAGGAGGAAGGATTGAATATGTTGATCCTAATGAACAAGTTGCACAGAATTGTTCTTAAGTTTTTCTCATGGTACTAGTGAAGTCTGAAAACCATGGATTCTGCTGCTTATAAACGTGCATTCATTTCTCTACAATCATATAAGCTTATACACGTTAAAGGGGCAGTCTATTCAAACTTAAACTTTCATGACTCAGATAGGGCATGTCATTTTAAACAACTTTCCAATTTACGTTTATCATCAAATTTGCTTTGTTCCTTTGGTATTCTTTGTTAAAAGCTAAACCTAGGTAGGCTCATATGCTAATTTCTAAGCCCTTGAAGGTGGCCTCTTATCTCAGTGCATTTTGACAGTTATCACAGCTAGACAGAGCTAGTTCATGTATGCCATATAGATAACATTGTGCTCACTCCCGTGGCATAGCTTATAAATCAGCACTGATTGGCTAAAACGCAAGTCTGTCAAAAGAACTTAAATAAGGGGGCCGTCTGCAGAGGATTAGATATAAGTTAATCACAGAGGTAAAAGGTATAAAATAGCATCATTAGCACATTCAGTGAAATACTTATAGCTTTGTACCATAACTACATTTATAAAAAAATATTAACAAGAGGAAAAAAATTACTTGAGACTGAGCTATAAACTGAAATATAGCAGGATATTCATCAAAGCGTCAACTATGTTGCATTCGAGGGTGTCAATACGTTCACCAAACATTGCGGCTGCGGATCTGAATACGATCTCCTTATTTATCAATAAAGCCGTCAAAAACACGTGCGTCAAGTACGGTACGAAGAGCATCGGACTAGTGTTAACTAACAGTCATCAATGTCGCGGCTATTCAGGCTTTTCCCAACTTTATTTATACCATTTCATTACTGTCCACGAAGAAGCAGATTTCTCTTTAGCACATTATTGTATATAGTGTAAATGTATTCTTTTTCTGAGCAGGACTAATTGCGAATATAGCAAGTAGCGAGATATTTGGTGCAAAGTGGAGAGTGAATTATTAGAATTCTTATTAATATTGGACATACATATTTTAGTATGTACACACAAATATATATATATATATGTGTGTGTGTTACGTCAGAAATCTTTTGCAAACATATTTAAATGTCCCTAAGTTCCATTTTTTGCTCTAAACAATGTTGTTTGTCATATCTCTGTGTTTATTTATACCACTATATGTATATATTGTAGATGTATTCTTAGTCTGAGCAGGAATAATTGCGAATATAATGTAATCAGAGTATCATATGTATTTATTTGCAAGCAATGGATATTTTAAAGGGATAGGAAAGTAAAAATTTAAGTTGCACTAGTGGGAGCTAGCTGCTATTTGGTGCCTGCACACATTTGTCTCTTGTGATTGGCTAAATAGATGTGTTCAGCTAGCTGCCAGTAATACAATGCTGTTCCTTCAGCAAAGAATAACAAGAGAATGAAGCAAATTTGAGAATAGAAGTAAATTGGAAAGTTGTTTAAAATTGTATGTTCTATCCAAATCATGAAAGAATATTTTGGGGTTTCCTGTCCCTTTAAGAGCTGAGCCAGGTTTCCTCCTGATTGCAATCTATTTTTAAAAAACACCCCTTCACATGTGTTATAAAATGGCCTGGCATATGACATTTCTTACTGAAAAAGAAATTCAAGAGAAGGAAGAAATACACTGAAAATAGCATGACAGTAAAGAGGTGATTTTAATTTCTGCTGTATCTGAATCATGACAGTTTGAAGTTAGGTGGGCTATCCCTTTGAGCTATTAGCTTAAGATTCTATTGAATCAAACATCAATTTGAATTTTAAAATCCTTGTCTAAAATATTACACTGTGTAACCTAATGTCAGCATCAAAGTTTATCTTTAATACTAATTTCACATATTCATACTTTCAGTAAGTATAATACACAATGTAACAAATGGCACTTACAAGTTCGGATGAGTGATCAATGACAGACGTATCGAGAAATTGGATTCGTTAGTGATAGTTTATATAATGTATATTTGAATCAGATTGGCTGTTATAAATCATGTGATTATGCATATTCCAATCAAAAGTGGTGGAAAAATTCACTAGTGTGTGGGTTATTTAGGAGTTTGCGTCATAATTGGTGCGAAAAGTGTTGCGTCAAATATGGCGTGAAATGGAGAGTGGGACTTGTATTACATGGCTTAAACATGGTGCACTTAGATTTTTCCAACAAATGAAAAGGAAGTTAGCTATATTATGCTGTGTATTTATTTCATTTTTATCTCTATATCTATTAGTGCGACAAGTTTGGGGCAAAACTTTGCACCAAATATGTAGAAATAATATTGTCCCCTTGATTTGTAATGAGAGACAAAGTTGTAGCATAATCCATCAGTAGTAATGTATTCATTTTTTATCCCTATATCTACTAGTGCACCAAATGTGTAGCAATAATATTGTTTGATTTAGAAAGGGTATACAATTTTAATAAAGTTTCTAATTTACTGTTATTATGTAACATACTTCATTCTCTTACAGCATCGAACATAAGCTTTCTGTGTTTTCAGACTCCCATTGAGTTCTATGGCATCCGCGACCTCAAGGGTGGCGGATTGAAAACCAGGTATGCTGAGTCGGAAAAGATGCAAGCGTAACTGTAGAAATTTTGATAACTTCGTGAGAGCTTCAAATAGTGTCAAATAGGAGGGCGAATAAACACGATTCAGCTCGAATTCCACAGGTTTTCAACTCGCATCGATGTGCGTCGGATTGAGATTGCAGGATCGTATGTTACGTCACAAATTTAAACATTTGACAATCGCTTTGATAACTACAGCGGATAAATCTCGCGACAATTACGACACAGAATTCCAGCGTATTTTCAGTTGACACTTTGATAAATATCCCCCATAGACTTTTAACCACTTGGCCACCAGACGGGATACTCTGGATATTTTATTTCAGAAGTACGCATACTGTCCTCTAGATGGCACTATTGCCATGTTTTCTGTTGGTTGACAATACAATGCTAGTATGATTTGCTTCTTGCTTATAGAACTTATAAGTACCAAGGTTTTGTTACTGCACACACAAAAAAATCCCTTGGATATCCTGAATTTAAAGAGATGTACAGGAGTATAAATAGAATATAAACCATCTCACAGCAATAGTTACACATGTATTGATTACAAGGTAATTAAAGCTTACGCATTTAATTAACGTTTGATATTTTCCAGGCAGGGACAGTTCACCCAAAAAATGTCTCCCATTTAAATTGTTCCCATTATCCATTTTACCTGCTGGAGTGTATTAAATTGTTTACAAGTAGCCCCTTTACCCATATGATGGCATTTGAAATAGCTGATTTAGCCTGTGGTTTCCCAACCTATACTGAAAGTTTTGATACTGGAGTCTCAGCTATTGAATAGCCTAAGTAAACACAGCCAGCAGAAGAAATAACACGCCCAGTGGGGTGCAGGATAATTAAGTAATAACATGATACTTTTCCATTGTTCTCTATGTATCGAGCTTTAGTTTTCCAGACAAATATAAGATAAGGAAGCAAGTGTGTGTACACAAAGTGATAACATAATGAGATATGATATTACCTGAAACTCAACCCATTGTAATAGGCTGTGGTTTATTAGCCCAAAACCAGCTACTTCATATACACAAATAAACCTGAAAATGCAATTCCTCATACATTTCAATGACTTTTTATACCAGCTGCAGTGTATAAAAATACATTAATATAAAAACAATTTTACAGTGTACTGTCCCTTTACGTAGCATTTACCATTGTGAGCAGCTTAAAGGGACAGTCTAGTAAAAATTAAAGTTTCATGATTCAGATAGGGCATACAATTTTAAACAACTTTCAAATTTACTTTTATCATCAAATTTGCTTTTTCCTCTTGGTATTCTTTGTTGAAAGCTTAACCTAGGTAGGCTCATATGCTAATTTCTAATTCCTTGAAGGATGCCTCTTATCTCAGTGACTTTTCACACCTAGACAGCACTAGTTCATGTGTGCTATATATATATACACACTCCAAAAGGTGAATCCACCCCCCTGGGTCAGCTACCTGGGTGCAAATATGTAGATTATAAATGCGAAAGAGAATGCACTAACAGGAATTTAAGGTATCAATAAGTCAAAAGTTTATTGACGTTTCGGGGACTGATAGAAGGGGATATATCAGTCCCCGAAATGTCAATACAATTTTGACTTATTAATACCTAAAATTCCTCTGAGTGCATTCTCTTTGGCATATATATATATTATTGTAAAAAGAGGTACTAGAAGGATACTGTGCCTGTTAGTGTGCCCACTCAAAAAATAATAATACAAATGAATACCATGTAAATAAATAATTAGAGAGATCAAAACTCATAACAATGTATGCAACGCAATAACAGGAGGTTTTTACCAAATAAAATGAGAGATTTGGCAAAAGACAAAAAGTAATAATTGCAATGATATAAATAACTTCTGAGGTGTATAATTTGAGAGTCCTGAATGAATAAAACAGTATAATTATTAAATCCGTTGTAACAAGTCTGTATGCTGCTTTGTAGTAATCACAGAAGTATCCAGAGGAAATGTTTGTATTAACTACTTACAGGACACACCCTCAATCCTATGAGGTAAGTGTAGGGCGCAAAAAGAAGATGATCCCAGGGTAATAACACTGCATCTGGTGAATCTGCTTCATGTAATGAATTCCTCCTCTAGATCATCTGATCGAAGTCCACCCCATTTGATGGAAGATTAGGATTCCCAATAAGGAGGCTGGAGTCCCCAAAAGAAGGCAAAGACTCTTTCTTGCAGGACCCTTTAGGCTGATATTCGCCCCAATGATTTGCTCGGTATCATAAAAAGAAGAGAAAATAGCAAAACATAGTGTAATACTGTTTATTAATTAGTGCAAATAAACTGTGTTAGCCAAATAGACACTTACTATAAAAGACCTCAATGATAATGAGGTAACGGTAAAACATATAACAAAACAATTTCCACAGATAGAAAGGTGTATCTGCTTCTCCTAATTAAAGATGAACCAGTAGCAAACTGTGTGACCCAAAGATTGGATGTACCGGCCGGTTACAGATCCAAGCAACGTCGGGTAAACAGTGAATCAGAGTGTATGAAGTCCGACAGAAAAAAGGGGGCTTCTAGTTTAACCCCAACTGTAACCTTACGAGTTTCAAAGGTGGGCGCTAATTTAAGCTCCTTCTTCTTCAGAGGATTTCTGTCGGTGACTACTACCTTGCGCTTAATAAACCATTCAGCCCATTATACGTCAGTACGTAAAAGTGACCTGATTGGCTGATAGTTGTGGGCCTGGTCGTATTCTATTGGTGTGTGTGGGGGCTTGGCTGCGCATGTTTAACTGCGTGATTGGGCAATGAATCTATGAGTAAGTTAGCATTCAGATACTGGTTTCTGCGCGGCTAACAAATATTTGTTAATGACAACATAAGTGGGCAAATTATATTTATTGTGTATAGTGTACCCTACTTATCCACAAGTGATTTTGGCTACTTAGCTCACTATTTTTGGTTTGATTAAAAAGGAAAAAAGGGCTAATTGTGTATACTATATTAAAAATATTAAAAACAAACTTGCTTTAACCTGGGTAGCCTGAAATGTTAAAAAGGAAATATATTAATTTATATTATTTTCTATTTGAAGACGACTTTTACCTCCAAACAAGTGGAACGGCAATGGGCACTCGCTTTGCCCCAAGTTATGCCAACTTATATATGGGGCATTGGGAGGAGGAAATCATCTGGAAAAAACAATCCCTTTGAACATTATATAACTTTTTGGGGCCGGTATATAGACGATATTATCCTTATTTGGAAAGGGGACATGGAGAATCTAAATGAATTCATTAGATATGCTGAATGGTTTATTAAGCGCAAGGTAGTAGTCACCGACAGAAATCCTCTGAAGAAGAAGGAGCTTAAATTAGCACCCACCTTCGAAACGCGTAAGGTTACAGTTGGGGTTATACTAGAAGCTCCCTTTTTTCTGTCGGACTTCATACACTCTGATTCACTGTTTACCCGACGTTGCTTGGATCTGTAACCGGCCGGTACATCCAATCTTTGGGTCACACAGTTTGCTACTGGTTCATCTTTAATTAGGAGAAGCAGATACACCTTTCTATCTGTGGAAATTGTTTTGTTATATGTTTTACCATTACCTCATTATCATTGAGGTCTTTTATTGTAAGTGTCTATTTGGCTAACACAGTTTATTTGCACTAATTAATAAACAGTATTACACTATGTTTTGCTATTTTCTCTTCTTTTCATGATACCGAGCAAATCATTGGGGCGAATATCAGCCTAAAGGGTCCTGCAAGAAAGAGTCTTTGCCTTCTTTTGGGGACTCCAGCCTCCTTTTTGGGAATCCTAATCTTTCATCAAATGGGGTGGACTTCGATCAGATGATCTAGAGGAGGAATTCATTACATGAAGCAGATTCACCAGATGCAGTGTTATTACCCTGGGATCATCTTCTTTTTGCGCCCTACACTTACCTCATAGGATTGAGGGTGTGTCCTGTAAGTAGTTAATACAAACATTTCCTCTGGATACTTCTGTGATTACTACAAAGCAGCATACAGACTTGTTACAACGGATTTAATCATTATACTGTTTTATTCATTCAGGACTCTCAGATTATACACCTCAGAAGTTATTTATATCATTGCAATTATTACTTTTTGTCTTTTGCCAAATCTCTCATTTTATTTGGTAAAAACCTCCTGTTATTGCGTTGCATACATTGTTATGAGTTTTGATCTCTCTAATTATTTATTTACATGGTATTCATTTGTATTATTATTTTTTGAGTGGGCACACTAACAGGCGCAGTATCCCTTCTAGTACCTCTTTTTACAATAATTTTTATTTTCTAAGGGATTTCCAAGAAAGGGTTCTCCCGCTCACTAGTAGGTCATTTACAGCAGCCAGTTCTTTTGTGCCCTATCATTGATACCTATTTGCACTCATTTATATAAGTGTTCGTTTGTTTTCTTCTTTTGCTAAGGAGCAGTAAATTATTCCACTCCTGTATTGACATTTATATTGACACTTTGCAAGTGTATCTTATACTAAGAATATCATTTAACAGATACTTATTTTTGGACGCACTTACTAATATATAATATATTGCTTTTGATATATTCAAAGCTATAGTTGCTCCTCATACAATTATATAAGTGAGTGTGTATTCTTCATTTCAATATTCAACTCCTAATTGATTACACTTACAAACCAAATCCAATTTAACTGAGTTTGTGCGCACTCATATCCAGGGAGCTTGTACTTGTACTAGTTGCATTTACATTCTATTTGTTACACCATATATATGTATATATATATATATATATATGTAGGTCAGCTTTCCAAATACACACTCAGCCTTAGTGTTTAAAAGGTATCCGGAAAAAAGCAGGCAACACAGGATTATCAATCAAAGAAGAAAAACATAATTTATGCTTACCTGATAAATTCCTTTCTCCTGTTAAGTGTGGTCAGTCCACGGGTCATCATTACTTCTGGGATATTAACTCCTCCCCAACAGGAAGTGCAAGAGGATCACCCAGCAGAGCTGCTATATAGCTCCTCCCCTCTACGTCACACCCAGTCATTCGACCAAGAACCAACGAGAAAGGAGAAGCTAAAGGGTGCAGTGGTGACTGGAGTATAATTTAAAAATTTAGACCTGCCATAAAAAACAGGGCGGGCCGTGGACTGATCACACTACAGGAGAAAGGAATTTATCAGGTAAGCATAAATTATGTTTTCTCCTGTTAAGTGTGATCAGTCCACGGGTCATCATTACTTCTGGGATACCAATACCAAAGCAAAAGTACACGGATGACGGGAGGGATAGGCAGGATCTTTATACAGAAGGAACCACTGCCTGAAGAACCTTTCTCCCAAAAATAGCCTCCGAAGAAGCAAAAGTGTCAAATTTGTAAAATTTGGAAAAAGTATGAAGCGAAGACCAAGTTGCAGCCTTGCAAATCTGTTCAACAGAGGCCTCATTCTTAAAGGCCCAAGTGGAAGCCACAGCTCTAGTGGAATGAGCTGTAATTCTTTCAGGAGGCTGCTGTCCAGCAGTCTCATAGGCTAAACGTATTATGCTACGAAGCCAAAAAGAGAGAGAGGTAGCCGAAGCTTTTTGACCTCTCCTCTGACCAGAGTAAACGACAAACAGGGAAGATGTTTGTCGAAAATCTTTAGTTGCCTGCAAATAAAATTTAAGGGCACGAACTACATCTAGATTGTGCAGAAGTTGTTCCTTCTTTGAGGAAGGATTAGGACACAAGGATGGAACAACAATCTCCTGATTGATATTCCTGTTAGTGACTACCTTAGGTAAGAACCCAGGTTTAGTACGCAGAACTACCTTATCCGAGTGAAAAATCAGATAAGGAGAATCACAATGTAAGGCTGATAACTCAGAGACTCTTCGAGCCGAGGAAATAGCCATTAAAAATAGAACTTTCCAAGATAACAATTTTATATCAACGGAATGAAGGGGTTCAAACGGAACGCCCTGTAAAACGTTAAGAACAAGGTTTAAACTCCATGGCGGAGCAACAGTTTTAAACACAGGCTTGATCCTGGCCAAAGCCTGACAAAAAGCCTGAACGTCTGGAACTTCTGACAGACGTTTGTGTAACAAAATGGACAGAGCTGAGATCTGTCCCTTTAAAGAACTAGCGGATAAACCCTTTTCTAAACCCTCTTGTAGAAAAGACAATATCCTATCTTTTGCTAAGGAGCAGTAAATTATTCCACTCCTGTATTGACATTTATATTGACACTTTGCAAGTGTATCTTATACTAAGAATATCATTTAACAGATACTTATTTTTGGACGCACTTACTAATATATAATATATTGCTTTTGATATATTCAAAGCTATAGTTGCTCCTCATACAATTATATAAGTGAGTGTGTATTCTTCATTTCAATATTCAACTCCTAATTGATGAAGTTCCCACTCCCCCGGATGAAAAGTCTGACGACTTAGGAAATCCGCCTCCCAGTTCTCCACTCCCGGAATGTGGATTGCTGAGAGATAGCAAGAGTGAGACTCTGCCCAACGAATTATCTTTGATACTTCCATCATCGCTAGGGAGCTTCTTGTTCCTCCTTGATGGTTGATGTAAGCTACAGTCGTGATGTTGTCCGACTGAAATCTGATGAACCCCCGAGTTGTTAACTGGGGCCAAGCCAGAAGGGCATTGAGAACTGCTCTCAATTCCAGAATGTTTATTGGCAGGAGACTCTCCTCCTGAGTCCATGATCCCTGAGCCTTCAGGGAATTCCAGACAGCGCCCCAACCTAACAGGCTGGAGTCTGTTGTTACAATTGTCCAATTTGGCCTGTTGAATGGCATCCCCTTGGACAGATGTGGCCGAGAAAGCCACCACAGAAGAGAATTTCTGGTCTCTTGATCCAGATTCAGAGTGGGGGACAAGTCTGAGTAATCCCCATTCCACTGACTTAGCATGCACAATTGCAGCGGTCTGAGGTGTAGGCGTGCAAAGGGGACTATGTCCATTGCCGCCACCATTAAGCCGATCACCTCCATACATTGAGCCACTGACGGGTGTTGAATGGAATGAAGGACACGGCAGGCGTTTTGAAGTTTTGTTAACCTGTCTTCTGTCAGGTAAATCTTCATTTCTACAGAATCTATAAGAGTCCCCAAGAAGGGAACTGTTGTGAGTGGAACGAGAGAACTCTTCTTTTCGTTTACCTTCCACCCATGCGATCTTAGAAATGCCAGTACAAACTCTGTATGAGACTTGGCAGTTTGAAAGCTTGAAGCTTGAATCAGAATGTCGTCTAGGTATGGAGCTACCGAGATTCCTTGCGGTCTTAGTACCGCCAGAAGAGCCCCCAGAACCTTTGTGAAGATTCTTGGAGCCGTAGCCAACCCGAATGGAAGAGCTACAAACTGGTAATGCCTGTCTAGGAAGGCAAACCTTAGATACCGGAAATGATCTCTGTGAATCGGTATGTGAAGGTAAGCATCCTTTAAATCCACTGTGGATTTTGGATCATGGGTAGGATTGTCCGAATAGTTTCCATTTTGAACGATGGAACTCTTAGGAATTTGTTTAGGATCTTTAAATCCAAGATTGGTCTGAAGGTTCCTTCTTTCTTGGGAACCACAAACAGATTTGAGTAAAACCCCTGTCCGTGTTCCGACCGCGGAACCGGATGGATCACTCCCATTAGTAAAAGATCTTGTACACAGCGTAGAAACGCACAAAACCTCAGTCATAACATTAGCCATGTCCTGCAATGTGATTTGTAATGGCCGCCCTGAAGTACCCGGCGTTACAATATCACGCACCCCCCGAGCAGGAGATGCAGGTACTGACACGTGAGGGGAGTTAGTCGGCATAACTTTCCTCTCGTTGTCTGGTGAAAGCTGTTCAATTTGTACAGATTGACTTTTATTTAAAGTAGCATCAATACAATTAGTACATAAATTTCTATTGGGCTCCACTTTGGCTTTAGCACATATAGCACAGAGATATTCCTCTGAGTCAGACATGTTTAACACACTAGCAAATAACCAGCAAACTTGGAAATACTTTTCAATTCACTTTTATAAATATTATGCAAAAGCGCACTGTGCCTTTAAGAAGCACAGAAGGATATGACAGTTGAGTACAATAAAACAGATAATTTTATGAAAAACAAACTTTTTTCTCAGTAAAAATACAATTTTAGCAAAGGATTGCTCCCATTAGTAATGGATAACTAGCCCTTTAATAGCAGAAAAAAAGTACAGAATGTAACGTTTTTTATCACAGTCAAGCACAATCTCACAGGTCTGCTGTGAGTGATTACCTCCCTCAAAATAACTTTTGAAGACCCCTGAGCTCTGTAGAGACGAACCGGATCATGCAGGGAAGAAGAACAGACTTGTGACTGAATTTCTGATGCGTAGTAAAAGCGCCAAATTCAGCCCCTCCCCCTCACACACAACAGTGAGGGAGATCAGTAAACTGTCATAAATCAAACAAAATGCCCGCCAAGTGGATACAACTAATGCCCAAATAAGTTTTCACCCAGTACCTCAGAGATATAAACGATTTCACATGCCAGCAAAAACGTTTAACATCAATAAATGTATTTGTCATAAAAAGCCTGCTGCAAGCCGTTTTAACTGCAAAATAGACTAAAGTTTTATGTAAACAGTATTATTTCAGTGAAATGCCATTCCCCAGAATACTGAAGTGAAAATATACATACATGACAGCCTGATACCAGTTGCTACTACTGCATTTAAGGCTGAACTTACTTTATATAGGTATTTGCAGTATTTTCTAGTCAATTCCATTCTCAGAAAATAATATGCTGCTACATACCTCTTTGCAGGTGAACCTGCCCGCTGTCCCCTGATCTGAAGTTTACCTCACTCCTCAGATGGCCGAGAACAGCAACATGATCTTAACTACTCCGGTTAAAATCATACAGAAAAAACTCAGGTAGATTCTTCTTCAAATTCTCCCTGAGAAGGAACAACACACTCCGGTGCTGTTTTAAAATAACAAACTTTTGATTGAAGTTATAAAAACTAAGTAAAATCGCCAGTCCTCTCACACATCCTATCTATTAGTTGGGTGCAAGAGAATGACTGGGTGTGACGTAGAGGGGAGGAGCTATATAGCAGCTCTGCTGGGTGATCCTCTTGCACTTCCTGTTGGGGAGGAGTTAATATCCCAGAAGTAATGATGACCCGTGGACTGATCACACTTAACAGGAGAAAGGCTTTATTCCAATCGTAGGAAAAACAGCAGGGCCTTAACCCATAACGTTTCGATCTACACCTAGACCTTTATCAAATGGAGCCCATGTGAGAGATACAGTACCCAAGAAGTGACATGATATATATATATACAAGTGGTGATACAAATATTTACATAATAGGCGCCAAACCATCTTCTAGTGATCCGCCCGGTTCAGTGTGAGTCTCAGAATGCGGCAAGAACAGCGTGATGACGTCACGCGTGACCGGAAGCCAAAACGAGGCTAAGCTTGGGAGTCATGGTAACGTTAAACGTGGTACCGTGTACCATAGCGCAGAGCAAGGCGGAGTACTAGGGGGGATATGCACAAATGAATATGCAAAGAGGAATGGCTGAGGGGACACAAATACACCAAAAAATGCAATAAGAGAAAAAAATAAAATAAGCAAGCAAATAATAAATTACAAAATGAAACATAACAAACACGAGTGACAGTATCATAAAGAAATATAAAGCAGCATATAGCTTATTTCCTATGCAAAAGAATGCTGCTGGGGAACAAGTAGTCCATTAGATGTTAAAAAATACAAGATCACTCTATACATTAAGTATACATTAAATTGCCAGTACATCTAGACAAAACTAATGTGTAACAGAGATAATAGAAGCCATGATCGCATCATGAATATGGAGGACCTGCAAAGGAGGCTACACAAAGGAAACCTATGTCCAATTATAACATAGGTAGAGGATTAATAGGGAGGGTCATCCTCATTGACCATGTGCCACGCCTACGGCGTGGTGGGGACAGAGCATTAACCCTGTTGCGTCTGGAGGCTAGGTGGATCATCAACCTGAACACTGTTACCCCGAAAGGTCTCAATTCCACCATTGACTTTGGGTGTTGCTATCAATAAACATCCCTGTCACTCGTGTTTGTTATGTATCATTTTGTAATTTATTATTTGCTTGCTTATTTTATTTTTTCCTCTTATTGCATTTTTTGGTGTATTTGTGTCCCCTCAGCCATTCCTCTTTGCATATTCATTTGTGCATATCCCCCCTAGTACTCCGCCTTGCTCTGCGCTATGGTACACGGTACTACGTTTACCGTTACCATGACTCCCAAGCTTAGCCTCGTTTTGGCTTCCGGTCACGCGTGACGTCATCACGCTGCTCTTGCCGCATTCTGAGACTCACACTGAATTGGGCGGATCACTAGAAGATGGTTTGGCGCCTATTATGTAAATATTTGTATCACCACTTGTATATATATCATGTCACTTCTTGGGTACTGTATCTCTCACATGGGCTCCATTTGATAAAGGTCTAGGTGTAGACCGAAACGTTATGGGTTAAGGCCCTGCTGTTTTTCCTACGATTGGAATAAAGCCTTTTCTTCTTTGATTGATAATCCTGTGTTGCCTGCTTTTTTCCGGATACCTCCTAAACACTAAGGCTGAGTGTGTATTTGGAAAGCTGACCTACATGCAATACTCCTACTTGCAGTGCACCGGGTAATTGCTTCATTAGTGTGTGCCACTTTTTCTGCATATATATATATATATATACAGGCCTGAGAGTGCTGACCCCACCCCATGTTTTGTATATGTTTGGGGAAATTACATAAGCCTGTGCACCCTCCATTTTTTCACAGTTGTTTGATTGTGAGCCTACATTGTGTGGCTGTTTAGGGACCCAGGTTTATTGGAAAAAACCTTGACGAGGTACCTGGGCTTTTCCCATTTGGCCAGATGCGGTAACTAATTCTTCCACTGCTGCTTTTTATCTTAGTTGAGAGCTTGTGAGTGAGTGCTGGACTTTTTCTGTGTGTTTATATTAAAATATATATTTTTTTGTAATTTTCCCTGTTTGGGCCTTGCACCCAGGCCTGACTGGGGTTAACTGCCTGTGACTGTGGTGACAGTGCAGCTTCCTGAAAGTGCTGGTTTGCACCCAGGGCTGTGCATGTTGCAGGGTCATAGGATGTGTACCCGGTCCGGCCTGAGAGTGCTGACCCCACCCCATGTTTTGTATATATATATATATATATATATATATATATATATATATATATATATATATATATATAACATTGTGCTCACTCCCGTGGAGCTATTTATGAGTCAGCAATAATTGGCTAAAATGCAATAAGGGGGCAGTCTGCAGAGGCTTAGATACGTAAAAAAGGAAATTTATGCTTACCTGATAAATTGATTTCTTCTACGATATGACGAGTCCACGGATTCATCCTTACTTGTGGGATATTATCCTCCTGCTAACAGGAAGTGGCAAAGAGCACCACAGCAGAGCTGTATATATAGCTCCTCCCTTCTCTCCACCCCCAGTCATTCGACCGAAGGTATAGGAAGAGAAAAGAAAAGGTAAAAGGTGCAGAGGTGACTGAAGTTTTCAAAACAAAAATATAATCTGTCTGATATGACAGGGAGGGCCGTGGACTTGTCGTATCGTAGAAGAAATCAATTTATCAGGTAAGCATAAATTTCCTTTTCTTCTACTAGATACGACAAGTCCACGGATTCATCCTTACTTGTGGGATACAATACCAAAGCAACAGGACACGGATGAACGGGAGGGACAAGACAGATAACTAAACAGAAGGCACCACTGCTTGAAGAACTTTTCTCCCAAAAATAGCCTCAGAAGAAGCAAAAGTATCAAATTTGTAAAATTTGGAAAAGGTATGAAGGGAGGACCACGTTGCAGCCTTACAAATCTGTTCAACAGAAGCGTTGTTTTAAAAGCTCATGTGGAAGCCACCACTCTAGTAGAGTGAGCTGTAATTTTTTTCAGGAGGCTGCTGTCCAGCAGTCTCGTATGCCAAACGGATGATGCTTTTCAGCCAAAAAGAAAGAGAGGTACCTGTAGCTTTTTGACCCATACGCCTTCCAGAATAAACAACAAATAGAGAAGATGTTTGACGGAAATCCTTGGTTGCTTGTAAATAAAATTTCAAGGTACGAACCACGTCCAAGTTATGTAACAGACGCTCCTTCTTAGAAGAAGGATTAGGAAACAGAGAAGGAACAGCAATTTCCTGATTAATATTCTTATTTTAAACAACCTTAGGAAGGAATCCAGGTTTAGTACGCAAAAACACCTTATCAGAATGGAATATAAGATAAGGCGAGTCACATTGTAACGCAGAAAGCTCAGAAACTCTTCGAGCAGAAGAGATAGCAACTAAGAACAAAACTTTCCAAGATAAAAGCTTAATATCAATGGAATGCATGGGTTCAAACTGAACCCCTTGAAGAACATTGAGAACTAAATTCAAACTCCATGGCGGAGCAACAGGTTTAAACATAGGCTTGATTCTGACTAAAGCCTGAGAAAAAGACTGAACGTCTGGGACATCCGCCAGATGCTTGTGTAGTAAAATTGACAAAGCAGAAATTTGTCCCTTTAAAGGACCATAATACCCAAATGTTTAAACACTTGAAAGTGATGCAGTATAGCTGTAAAAAGCTGACTAGCCACATCCCATTGTAAAGGATTTCTAAGCAGGATTTTAGTGTGTCTGTCCTGGGACAGCTTAGGGGATGAGCCTCGTGAACTCTCATATTATTTCACCAATCAGGTAAAGGAAGTTTACTATGAAATCTCATGAGAGTTAAGTCAAATCTCATGAGATCACAGTAAGAGTTCATGACCTCAGCACTGCTGATGCTGATTGGCTGCTGTTCATTTCTTCATTTTTTTTTATTTTTACCTGCAGCTGGGAGCAGGTGAAGTATAACTTTTTACACAGAACTTACTCTGCTGAGCTGAGGAGATTGTGAGGTAAAATATCTTCCTTTTTTACATAGAGATGCTCAGGTGATATTTTCCTGTCAGCTTTTTACAGTTATACTGCACCAGTTTCAAGTGATTTAGCATATGAGTATTATGTCCCTTTAAGGAACTAGCCGATAATCCCATCTCCAATCCTTCTTGGAGAAAAGACAAAATCCTAGGAATTCTAACCCTACTCCATGAGTAGCCTTTGGATTTGCACCAATAAAGATATTTACGCCATATCTTATGGTAGATTTTTCTAGTAACAGGCTTCCGAGCCTGAATCAAGGTACCAATGACAGACTCAGAGAATCCCCGCTTAGATAAAATCAAGCTTTAAATCTCCAGGCAGTCAGCTGCAGAGAATTTAGATTTGGATGTTAGAACGGACCTTGAATGAGAAGGTCCTGTCTCAGTGGCAGTTTCCACGGTGGCAGAGATGACATTTCCACTAGATCTGCATACCAAGTCCTGCGTGGCCACGCAGGCGCTATCAAGATTACTGAAGCCCTCTCCTGTTTGATTCTGGCAATCAGACGAGGCAGGAGAGGAAAAGGAGGAAACACATAAGCCAGGTTGAACGACCAAGGTACTGCTAGAGCATCTATTAGTACTGCTTGGGGATCCCATGATCTGGACCCGTAATAAGGAAGTTTAGCATTCTGACGGGATGCCATCAGATCCAATTCCGGTGTGCCCCATTGATGGATCAATGCTGCAAACAACTCCGGATGAAGCTCCCACTCCCTCGGATGAAAAGTTTGACGACTTAGAAAATCCGCTTCCCAGTTCTCTACTCCTGGGATATAGATTGCTGATAGATGGCAAGAGTGAGTCTCCGCCCAACAAATTATCTTGGAAACCTCTATCATCGCTAGAGAACTCTTTGTTCCCCCTTGATGATTGATATATGCTACAGTCGTGATATTGTCCGATTGGAATCTTATGAATTTGGCCAAAGCCAACTGAGGCCACGCTTGAATATTGCTCTCAGTTCCAGAATATTGACTGGTAGTAGGGACTCCTCCTGAGTCCAAACACCCTGAGCCTTCAGGGAATTCCAGACTGCACCCCAGCCCAAGAGGCTGGTGTCCGTCATCACTATGACCCATGCTGGTCTGCAGAAGCACATTCCCTGGGACAGATGATCCTGTGACAACCACCAAAGAAGAGAGTCTCTGGTCTCTAGATCTAGATTTATCTGAGTAGATAAATCCGCATAATCCCCATTCCACTGTCTGAGCATGCACAGCTGCAGTGGTCTGAGATGTAAGCGAGCAAACGGAACGATGTCCATTGCTGCTACCATTAATCCAATGACCTCCATACACTGTGCCACTGATGGCCGAGGAATGGACTGAAGTGCTTGGCAAGTAGTCAGGATTTTTTACTTTCTGACCTCCGTCAGAAATATTTTCATGTCTACCGAGTCTATCAGAGTTCCTAAGAATGGAGCTCTTGTCAGTGGAACTAGTGAACTCTTTTGTATATTCACCTTCCACCCGTGAGTTCTTAGAAAAGCCAACACGATGTCCGTGTGAGATTTGGCTAACTGGTAAGTTGACGCCTGAATGTAAATATCGTCCAGATAGGGCGCCACTGCTAAGCCCCCCGGCCTAAGAACCGCCAGAAGGGACCCTAGCACCTTTGTGAAGATTCTGGGAGCTGTGACCAACCCGAAGGGGAGGGCCACAAACTGGTAGTGTTTGTCCAGGAAGGCGAACCTGAGGAACTGGTGATGATCTTTGTGGATAGGAATGTGAAGATACGCATCCTTCAAGTCCACGGTAGTCATATATTGACCCTCCTGGATCATTGGTAAAATAGTTTGTATGGTCTCCATCTTGAACGATGGGACTCTGAGAAATTTGTTCAGGCATTTGAGATCTAAAATCGGTCTGAAGGTTCCCTCTTTTTTGGGAACCACAAACAGATTTGAGTAAAACCCCTGCCCCTGTTCTAGTTTTGGAACTGGGCAGATTACACCCATGGTATATAGGTCTTCTACATAGCATAAGAACGCATCTCTTTTTGTCTGGTTTACAGACAAACGTGAAAGATGAAATCTTCTCCTTGGGAGAAAATCCTTGAACTCTAGTCAATACCCCTGGGTCACGATTTCTAATGCCCAGGGATCCTGAACGTCCCTTGCCCACGCCTGAGCGAAGAAAGTCTGCCCCCTACTAGATCCGGTCCCGGATTGGGGGCTGCCCCTTCATGCTGTTTTGGTAGCAGCAGCGGGCTTCTTGGCCTGTTTACCTTTATTCCAGGTCTGGTTAGGTTTCCAGACTGACTTGGATTGTGCAAAATTCCCCTCCTGCTTTGTGGCGGAGGAGGAAGTAGAGGGTCCACCTTTAAAGTTTCGAAAGGAACGAAAATTATTTTGTTTGGTCCTCATTTTAACCGTCTTGTCCTGAGGAAGGGCATGACCTTTACCTCCAGTAATGTCAGAAATTATCTCCTTTAGTTCAGGCCCGAATAGGGTCTTACCCTTAAAAGGAATAGCTAAAAGTTTAGATTTTGATGACACATCAGCAGACCAAGACTTAAGCCATAACGCTCTAAAATGGCAAAGCCTGCTTTCTTTGCCGCCAATTTAGCCATTTGAAAAGCGGCATCGGTAATAAAAGAATTAGCCAGCTTGAAAGCCTTAATTCTATCCAAAATATCATCTAATGGGGTCTCAACCTTAAGAGACTCCTCCAGAGCCTCAAACCAAAAAGCTGCTGCAGTAGTTACTGGAACAATGCACGCTATAGGTTGTAGAAGAAAAAAACCCTGATGAATAAACAATTTCTTTAGAAGACCCTCTAATTTTTTATCCATACGATCTTTGAAAGCACAATTGTCCTCAATAGGTATAGTTGTACGCTTAGACAGGGTAGAAATAGCTCCCTCCACCTTAGGGACCGTCTGCCAGGAATCCCGATTGGTGTCAGATATGGGAAACATTTTCTTAAAAGTGGGAGGGGGAGAGAACGGAATGCCTGGTCTATCCCATTCCTTAGTAACAATGTCCGAAATCCTTCTAGGGACTGGAAAAACATTAGTGTAAGTAGGGACCTCTAGATATTTATCCATTTTACACAATTTCTCTGGTGGAATTACAATAGGGTCACAATCATCGCTAAAGTCGCTAAAACCTCCCGGAGTAACAAGCGGAGGTGTTCAAGCTTAAACTTTAAGTCCGTCACATCTGAGTCTGTTTGAGGGAACATCTTTCCTGAGTCTGAAAGCTCTCCTTCAGACAGCAATTCCCCCACCCCCAAATCAGAACACTGTGAGGGTACATCGGAGATGGCCAATAAAGCATCAGAGGGCTCAGCATTTACTCTAATACCTGACCTACTGCGCTTACCCTGTAAACCTGGCAGTTTAGATAATACCTCTGTAAGGGTAGTAGACATAACTGCAGCCATATCTTGCAGGGTAAAAGAATTAGACGCACTAGAAGTACTAGGCGTCACTTGTGCAGGCGTTAAAGGTTGTGACACTTGGGGAGAATTGGATGGCATAACCTGATTCTCTTCAGACTGAGAATCATCCTGAGACATACTTTTATCACCTAAAATATGTTCTTTGCAATGTAAAGCCCTTTCAGTACATGAGGGACACATTTTAAGTGGGGGTTCCACAATGACTTCTAAACACATAGAACATTGACTTTCCTCAATGTCAGACATGTTGAACAGACTAGTAATAACCACAAAAAGTCTTGAAAACACTTTATTCAGTGCAAAAATCAACAATTTGAAAAACGGTACTGCGCCTTTAAGAGTACAATTTCTCAAAAACTGCTCTAAAATGTTATAATTATCACAATTTTAGTATATATGTGTCTTATCTTGCCAGCTAAGATTGCACCACAAGTAAGGTATACTTAACCCTCAATAGAAAAAAACGTTACACAAAAACGTTATGAAAATTAAGATAGCAACCCCCTGCACCTCGCCACAGCTCTGTTGTGGCGCCTACCTGCCCTCAGGGGTCTGATAAACCACTCTATCACTTCGTTTTTGCTAAATCTTCAGTTTAGGCCCACCGGAGTTGAAGCTTGCTGCCTTCATATAAATTTTTACTGCGCCTTTAAGAGTACAATTTCTCAAAAACTGCTCTAAAATGTTATAATTATCACAATTTTAGTATATATGTGTCTTATCTTGCCAGCTAAGATTGCACCACAAGTAAGGTATACTTAACCCTCAATAGAAAAAAACGTTACACAAAAACGTTATGAAAATTAAGATAGCAACCCCCTGCACCTCGCCACAGCTCTGTTGTGGCGCCTACCTGCCCTCAGGGGTCTGATAAACCACTCTATCACTTCGTTTTTGCTAAATCTTCAGTTTAGGCCCACCGGAGTTGAAGCTTGCTGCCTTCATATAAATTTTTACTGCGCATCTGAGGCGCGAAATTAGGCCCCGCCCATCTATATAGATGTCTCTCTGCCTAGTAAAAATCGCTGTAAAGCGGTCTAGAAACTAGCCATGTGGGTTTTTCATATTCCCAATCCACCACTGTAAGCCATGTGAAACCCTCCAGTGCCATCAAAAATAAAAACGTTTGCTCATAAAAACGTTATGTTGCCCTCTAAGCATAAAACCGTTTTGTCTCAAAACATTATGTTACCAGTGTCAACCAATTTTTAGCCCATAATATACAGGTCCCAGTAATACCCCTTCTATTACATGTAGGATTACTGCTTTCCCCTTCCCTTATGGGAACAATGTCAGCCAGTTCTGAAATAACACAGTCTCTCCAGAAATATATGACTGAACATACCTCAATGCTTGTAGCATGAAAACCGTTCCTCACACTGAAGCTCTCAAGTACTCCTCAGCCATTCTGTGGGAACTACTCTGGATCTTAGTGACAACTGCTAAGATCCTCAGTCTCCAGGCAGAAATCTTCATCCATCTGCTGACTGAGAAAAAATAGCACTCACCGGTACCATTTAAAATAAAAAAAGTCTTGCTTGTAGAAAATAAAAACTATCATATTAACACCTCTTTCACTTTACCTCTTCCTATTACTTAGTATAGGCAAAGAGAATGACTGGGGGTGGAGAGAAGGGAGGAGCTATATATACAGCTCTGCTGTGGTGCTCTTTGCCACTTCCTGTTAGTAAGGATGAATCCGTGGACTCGTAGTATCTAGTAGAAGAAAGTATATTAATATAACAGTGTTGATTATGCAAAACTGGGGAATGGGTAATAAAGGGATTTTCTATCTTTTTAAACAATAAAATTCTGGGGTAGACTGTCCCTTTAAAGAGAGATGTGGTTATGATTTACTAGGAAGGACCTGGGAGCTTAAATCATTTACCATTGTTTTCAGCGGTGTACTCTGCTTTCCTCTTTGGAGCTCCATATCAGACACGTTAGCTGTTTAACAACTAATACTATAAAAGCACCATAAATTAACTAGTTATACTAAATGAAATTTCAACTTAAAAGGAGAGAGAAGAAAAACAATTAAATGCATGATTCCAACATAGCGACCTCATTCTCTTGGTATCTTTTTGTTTTCTTTACACAAGGGCATACTGAAGTGGGTTGTGGAGTGTGCACGTGTCTTACTAGTTGTACAAACAACTTGTAGAGGGAGCTGAAGCAGGTGCTGAGTCATAACAGGGAGCACCTACAGCTCTGTCTTCACTTACTTCTATAGCGCAAACTTTTCAAAGGTCTCCTGTCCAAAGATAGATTTGCACTCTCAGTTTATGTGTAAACAGATTTTTATTTAATGGTGCTTCTAGCTATACAGCTTTGTTTATCATTCAGTTTTACCATAAGGTGGCTGAAGCTACTGTATTCTAAATTTTCTGCTACAGGTTGCTTGTATAAAAATGTAAATTTGATAGTCACATCTGATAGTCACCCTAAAGGCACACATCAGTAAACACAAACACATCTGAAAGTCACCCTAAAGGCACATATCAGTAATCCCACACATCTGTAGTCACCCTAAAGGCACACATCAGTAATCACACACATCTGTAGTCACCCTAAAGGCACATATCAGTAATCACACACATCTGTTGTCACCCTAAAGGCATACATCAGTAATCACACACATCTGTAGTCACCCTAAAGGCACACATCAGTAATCACACACATCTGTAGTCACCCTAAAGGCACATATCAGTAATCACACACATCTGTAGTCACCCTAAAGGCACACATCAGTAATCACACACATCTGTAGTCACCCTAAAGGCACATATCAGTAATCACACACATCTGTAGTCACCCTAAAGGCACATATCAGTAATCACACACACAGATCTGATAGTCACCCTAAAGGCACACATCAGTAATCACAAACACATCTGATAGTCACCCTAAAAACACACATCAGTAATCACACACACATCTGATATTCACCCTAAAGGCACACATCAGTAATCACACACACATCTGATAGTCATCCTAAAGGCAAACATCAGTAATCACAAACACATCTGATAGTCACCCTAAAGGCACACATCAATAATCACAAACACATCTCATAGTCACCCTAAAGGCACACATCAGTAATCACACACACATCTGCTAGTCACCCTAAAGGCACACATCAGTAATCAAACACATCTGCTAGTCACCCTAAAGGCACACATCAGTAATCCCACACACATCTGCTAGTCACCCTAAAGGCACACATCAGTAATCAAACACATCTGCTAGTCACCCTAAAGGCACACATCAGTAATCAAACACATCTGCTAGTCACCCTAAAGGCAAACATCAGTAATCAAACACATCTGCTAGTCACCCTAAAGGCACACATCAGTAATCAAACACATATGCTAGTCACCCTAAAGGCACACATCAGTAATCACACACACACATCTGATCGTCACCCTAAAGGCACACTTTAGTAATCACACACACACACATCTGATGGTCACCCTAAAGGCACACATCAGTAATCACACACACACATCTGATAGTCACCCTAAAGACACACATCAGTAATCACAAACACATCTGATAGTCACCCTAAAGGCATACATCAGTAATCAAACACATCTGCTAGTCACTCTAAAGGCACACATTAATCACAGATATCTGATATTCACCCTAAAAGCACACATCCTTAATCACACACACATCTGATAGTCACCCTAAAGGCCCATATCAGTAATCAAACACATCTGCTAGTCACTCTAAAAGCACACATCCTTAATCACACAGACATTTGATAGTCACCCTAAAGGAACACATCAGTAATCAAACACATCTGCTAGTCACCCTAAAGGCACACATCAGTAATCACACACACACATCTGATAGTCACCCTAAAGGCACACATCAGTAATCAAACACATCTGCTAATCACCCTAAAGGCACACATCAGTAATCACACACACACACACCTGCTAGTCACCCTAAAGGCACACATCAGTAATCACACACACACATCTGATAGTCACCCTAAAGGCACACATCAGTAATCACACACACATCTGCTAGTCACCCTAAAGGCACACATAAATTATCAAACACATCTGCTAGTCACTCTAAAGGCACACATTAATCACACACATCTGATATTCACTCTAAAAGCACACATCCTTAATCACACACACATCTGATAGTCACCCTAAAGGCACACATCAGTAATCAAACACATCTGCTAATCACCCTAAAGGCACACATCAGTAATCACACACACACACATCTGCTAGTCACCCTAAAGGCACACATCAGTAATCACACACACACACACACATCTGCTAGTCACCCTAAAGGCACACATCAG
Organism: Bombina bombina; assembly: GCF_027579735.1. NCBI lineage: Eukaryota > Metazoa > Chordata > Amphibia > Anura > Bombinatoridae > Bombina > Bombina bombina. The sequence goes on along the minus strand of NC_069503.1, from coordinate 1,139,101,718 downwards.
TAATCACACACATCTGATAGTCACCCTAAAGGCACACATCAGTAATCACACACACATCTGCTAGTCACCCTAATGGCACACATAAGTTATCAAACACATCTGCTAGTCACTCTAAAGGCACACATTAATCACACACATCTGATATTCACTCTAAAAGCACACATCATTAATCACACACACATCTGATAGTCACCCTAAAGGCACACATAAGTAATCAAACACATCTGATAGTCACCAATCATTTGCTTTTTATCACTTTTATATTTGTTTTTAATACTGCTCTTGACAAAGACGTTTTAACGTTGAAACGCGTTGAGCTAATAAAAAGAGATTTTTCACTAAATATTGGAAGACTTTTGAATTTTCTCTTTGCTGTACCAGGCGGGACTCTCCAAATATATGGAGTAAGTTACTACTTTTTTTATTTCTACACATTGGATTCTTTATCACTTGAGTCTCCATTTATTCACAGCCAAACAGCAGGCATCTTATGGGATTATCATACCCCAACTGGGAGACACACGATTCTGAAGCTGAACTACTGCAGCATATGGAGTGAGTATACTGCACTCATAGTAATTTGGTTGCTACATACACCTCAAGCCCTGTTTTTCTCTTCATCACTAGAGAAAAATGACTCTGCAGACCAGCGCCATCTACCTTCCATTAACATATCAGTAAACAAATATATCTGATAGTCACTCTAAAGGCACACATCATTAATCACACACACATCTGCTAGTCACCCTAAAGGCACACATCAGTAATCAAACACACACACACACATCTGATAGTCACCCTAAAGGCACACATCAGTAATCACACGCATCATATAGTCACCCTAAAGGCACACAGTAATCACACACACATCTGATAGTCACCCTAAAGGCACACATAAGTAATCAAACACATATGCTAGTCACTCTAAAGGCACACATTAATCACACACATCAGATATTCACCCTAAAGGCACACATCAGTAATCACACGCATCATATAGTCACCCTAAAGGCACACAGTACTCACACACACATCTGATAGTCACCCTAAAGGCACACATAAGTAATCAAACACATATGCTAGTCACTCTAAAGGCACACATTAATCACACACATCTGATATTCACCCTAAAAGCACACATCCTTAATCACACACACATCTAAAATTCACTTTAAAGGCACACATCATTAATCACACACACACACACATCTGATAGTCACCCTAAAGGCACACATAAGTAATCAAACATATCTGATAGGTTACCCTAAAGGCACATATCAGTAAACAAACACATCTGTAGTAACCCTAAAGGCACACACAAGTAATCACACACATCTGACAGTCACCCTAAAGGCACACACCAGTAATCGCACACATCTGATAGTCACTCTAAAGGCACAAATCAGTAATCACACACATCAGATAGACACTTTAAAGACACACAGCAGTAATCACACGCATCTGTAGTAACCCTAAAGGAACACACAAGTAATCACACACATCTGATAGTCACCCTAAAGGCACACACCAGTAATCGCACACATCTGATAGTCACCCTAAAGGCACACATCAGTAATCACACACATCAGATAGACACTTTAAAGACACACAGCAGTAATCACACACATCTGTAGTAACCCTAAAGGCACACACAAGTAATCACACACATCTGATAGTCACCCTAAAGGCACACAGCAGTAATCACATACATAGCTTCATGCAGTTTGGAGATTATCTACTCCACAAATTGGCTTTACTGATGTACATTAAGGTATATTCCCCTTGGGGTTTATTAGATAATTGTATCACTGCACTTTGCTTGCACAGAGCTGTATTTAACTCTGCAAAAGGGTTTAACACATACACTGGCATCTACTTATCCAGCCGTCAACTTACTTGCATTCAACGGCACTTATACGCTCGCCTAACATCGATGCCGTGGACCTGAATACGTTCTCCAAAGTTACCAAAAAAGCTGTCAAAAAGCCGCTCACCAAGTACGGGGCAATGAGCAGCGGACTGTTGTTAACTAACAGTCATTGATCTAGCTGCTCTTCAGCTTTTTCCCAGCTTTATTGGTACCCTGTCACTAAACACCCACACTATACTATACTGTTTTACCCCTATACCGCCACTCCCGGAGCCCACCTCAACTCTAATAAATGTATTAACCCCTAAACCGCCGCTCACGGACCCCGCCGCAACTAAATAAAGTGTTTAACCCCTAAACCGCCTCTCCCGGAGCCCACCTCCACCTACATTATACTTATTTACCCCTAATCTGCCACCCCCTACACCGCCACGACCTACATTATACTTATTAACCCCTAATCTGCCGCCCCTACACCGCCGCCACCTACATTATATTTATTAACCCCTAATCTGCCCCCCTACACCGCCGCCACTATATTAAATGTATTAACCCCTAAACCTAAGTCTAACCCTAACCCTAACACCCCCTAACTTAAATATAATTTAAATAAATCTAAATAAATATTCCTATCATTAAATAAATTAATCTTATTTAAAACTAAATACTTTCCTGTAAAATAAACCCTAAGATAGCTACAATAGAACTAATAGTTACATTGTATCTAGCTTAGGGTTTATTTTTATTTTACAGGCAAGTTTGCATTTATTTTAACTAGATAGAATAGTTATTAAATAGTTATTAACTATTTAATAACTTCCTAGTTAAAATAAATTCAAAAGTACCTGTAAAATAAAACCTAACCTAAGTTACACTAACACCTAACACTACACTATAATTAAATTAATTCCCAAAATTAAATACAATTAAATACAATTAAATAAAATTATCTAAAGTACAAAAACAAACACTAAATTACAGAAAATAATAAACAAATTACAAGATTTTTAAACTAATTTAGATAATTTTATTTAATTGTATTTAATTTAGGACGGTGTCGGAGCGGCAGATTAGGGGTTAATAAGTATAATGTAGGTGGCGGCGGTGTAGGGGGGGCAGAATAGGGGTTAATAACTTCATGTAGGTGGCAGGGGTGTCGGGACGGCAGATTAGGGGTTAATAAGTATAATGTAGGTGGCGGCGGTGTAGGGGGCGGCAGATTAGGGGTTAATAAGTATAATGTAGGTGGCGGCGGTGTAGGGGGGGCAGATTAGGGGTTAATAAGTATAATGTAGGTGGTGGCAGTGTAGGAGGGGGCAGATTAGGGGTGTTTCGACTCGGAATACATGTTAGGGTGTTAGGTGTAAACATTACCATAGGAATCAATGGGATAGCAGCAGCGAACATAAGCTTTCGCTGCTTTCAGACTCCCATTGATTCCTATGGTATCTGCCACCTCCAGGGCGGCGGATTGAAAACCAGGTATGCTGGGCCGGTAAGCACTGGTGCAAAGCTAAATGCGGAGAGCATATTGCTCTACGCATTTAGCGAGGTCTGTTGGACATGATCCACAATGTCAGATCATGTCTGACAAGTCTTTCATAAATAGGCCCCTATAACTAGATTACTTCATCCCCTTATGTCTATGTATGCAAGCCAGTCGAAGAGTAAGACTGAGAATCCCCAGACCCATTAAGAGTGGGATCCTCCAGTAACTCCAAAAACGTGCCTTAGTAGGACACCAAGGCGCACCAGTCTATAACGAAAGGCAACATACCTCCGCCGGAACAAAAGGAAACACCGGCCCCGAAGGTTGACCCCCTGAGGCCTCAGGGGCAGTCGCTCCCGCCGGAAGGCTGAACTGGACCAGGCGATCCCGCGCCTGACGAGCCCCGGTTAATGAAACACGGACAATATCGTAAGCACACTCTCGGGAGGTGCAGATGCGCCAGCGCAAAAGATATGGCCATGCGGAAACCGTGTCATAACCTCTGGTGGGAACAGACCACGCTCCCTAGAAAGGATAAGTAGCGTTTGGGTTACCTGCATGAGTAGTAAGAGTTGATGGTAGGGAACTCTTCTCGTGAGAAATAGAATCCCCAGAGACGGATGGCTCAGTGGGCACCCGATTCCCCGATCCAGAGGAACAGAGCATTTTAAAACAGCATTCAGAACAAAACATGTATCACCCGGGCCAATTCAATCTCTTCGCAAGGAGTCAGAATCAGAGACATCCGTCTCCAAGAATCCATAACTGGGACACTGCCTCCTCCAGAGAACCAGACACCAGCGGACCAGGATTTCTCCGTTGCCAAGCGGTCAGGAAAACGGAAATGTAGTCACAAAATAAACCATGCAAAAGTGCGCCCGGCCGAAAAGGCTGCGTCACTAGACATAGGCCGTTATGTTCCAAAATAGCCATGAACCGAAGCAACACTACACAGTAGCAGACAGAATCTCATAACAAACATGATTATAAAACCCCCTGTCCAATAATCCCACTAAGGAGATATTAACCCTTGATTCCTAGATACAAAAAACTAAATTTATGCTTACCTGATAAATTGATTTCTTCTATGGTAAGACGAGTCTACGGATTCATCCTTTACTTGTGGGATATTATCCTCCTGCTAACAGGAAGTGGCAAAGAGCACCACAGCAAAGCTGTCTATATAGCTCCTCCCTTAGCCCCACCCCCCAGTCATTCGACCGAAGGTACAGGAAGGAAAAGGAGAAACTACAAGGTGCAGAGGTGACTCAAGTGTAAATCAAAAAAATATAATCTGTCTTAAAATGACAGGGCGGGCCGTGGACTCTTCTTACCATAGAAGAAATCAATTTATCAGGTAAGAATAAATGTAGTTTTCTTCTATAAAGGTAAGACGAGTCCACGGATTCATCCTTTACTTGTGGGATACAATACCAAAGTTACAGGTCACGTATGAACGGGAGGGACAAGACAGATGGTTAAACAGAAGGCACCACTGCTTGAAGAACTTTTCTCCCAAAAACAGCCTCCGAAGAAGCAAAGGTATCAAATTTGTAAAATTTGGAAAAGGTATGAAGTGAAGACCAAGTCGCAGCCTTACAAATCTGTTCAACAGAAGCATCATTTTTAAAAGCACATGTGGAAGCCACCGCTCTAGTAGAGTGAGCTGTAATTCTTTCAGGAGGCTGCTGTCCAGCAGTCTCCTATGCCAAACGGATGATGCTTTTCAGCCAAAAGGCAAGAGAGGTAGCCATAGCTTTTTGACCTCTACATTTTCCAGAATAGACAACAAAGAAGATGTTTGACGGAAATCTTTGGTCGCTTGCAAGTAAAACTTTAAAGCACGAACCACGACCAAGTTGTGCAATAGACGCTCCTTCTTAGAGGAAGGATTAGGACACAGAGAAGGAACAACAATTTCCTGATTAATATTCTTATTAGTAACAACCTTAGGAAGGAATCCAGGTTTGGTACGCAAAACCACCTTATCAGCATGGAAAACAAGATATTGCGAGTCGCATTGCAATGCAGATAGTTCAGAAACTCTTCGAGCCGAAGAGATAGCAACTAAAAACAGAACTTTCCAAGATAGAAGCTTAATATCTATGGAATGTATAGGGTCAAACGGAACCCCTTGAAGAACCTTAAGAACTAAATTCAAACTCCATGGCGGAGCAACAGGTTTAAACACAGGCTTGATTCTAACTAAAGCCTGACAGAACGACTGAACATCTGGAACATCTGCCAGACGTTTTTGCAGTAGAATTGATAAAGCAGATAGCTGTCCCTTTAAGGAACTAGCTGATAGCCCCTTCTCCAATCCCTCTTGGAGAAAGGGCAAAATCGTAGGAATCCTGATCTTACTCCATGAGTAGCCTTTGGATTTGCACCAATAAAGATATTTACGCCATATCTTATAAATTTTCCTGGTGACAGGCTTTCGAGCCTGAATCAAGGTATCTATGACCGACTCAGAGAACCCCTGCTTGGATAAGATCAAGCGTTCAATCTCCAAGCAGTCAGTCGCAGAGAAACTAGATTTGGATGCTGGAACGGGCCTTGAATCAGAAGGTCCTGTCTCAGTGGCAGAGTCCATGGTGGAAGAGATGACACGTCCACCAGGTCTGCATACCAAGTTCTGCGTGGCCACGCAGGGGCTATCGAAATCACCGAAGCTCTCTCCTGTTTGATTCTGGCAATCAAACGAGGAAGGAGAGGAAATGGTGGAAACACATAAGCCAGGTTGAACGACCAGGGTACTGCTAGAGCATCTATCAGTACTGCCTGAGGATCCCTTGACCTGGACCCGTATCGAGGAAGTTTGGCATTCTGACGAGACGCCATCAGATCCAATTCTGGTGTGCCCCATTGCTAAATCAATTGAGAAAACACCTCCGGATGGAGTTCCCACTCCCCCGGATGAAAAGTCAGACGACTTAGAAAATCCGCTTCCCAGTTCTCCACTCCTGGGATATAGATTGCTGATAGATGGCAAGAGTGAGTCTCTGCCCATTGAATTATTTTGGTAACCTCTATCATCGCTAGAGAACTCTTTGTTCCCCCATGATGATTGATATATGCTACAGTTAAGATATTGTCCGACTGGAATCTTATGAATCTGGCCGACGCCAGCTGAGGCCACGCCTGAAGCGCGTTGAATATCGCTCTCAGTTCCAGAATATTTATCGGAAGGAGAGTCTCCTCCTGAGTCCACAATCCCTGTGCTTTCAGGGAATTCCAGACTGCACCCCAGCCCAATAGGCTGGCGTTCGTCGTCACTATGACCCACGCTGGCCTGAGGAAACACATTCCCTTGGACAGATGATCCTGTGACAACCACCAAAGAAGAGAATCTCTGGTCTCTTGGTCCAGATGTATCTGAGGAGATAAATCTGCTTGATTCCCATTCCACTGTTTGAGCATGCAAAGTTGCAGTGGTCTGAGATGCAAGCGAGCAAACGGAACTATGTCCATTGCCGCAACCATGAAGCCGATTACCTCCATACACTGAACCACTGACGGGCGAGGAATGGAATGAAGAGCTCGGCAAATGGATAACATTTTTGATTTTCTGACCTCCGTCAGAAAATTTTTCATGTCCACCGAATCTATCAGAGTTCCCAGGAAAGGAACTCTTGTGAGAGGGATAAGTGAACTCTTTTGTACGTTCACCTTCCACCAGTGAGATCTTAGAAAAGCCACCACGATGTCAGTGTGAGACTTGGCTAGTTGGAAAGTTGACGCCTGCATTAAGATATCGTCCAGATAAGGCACCACAGCTATGCCCCGCGGCCTTAGAACCGCCAGAAGGGACCCTAGCACCTTTGTGAAAATTCTGGGAGCTGTGGCCAACCCGAAGGGAAGAGCCACAAACTGGTAATGCTTGTCCAGAAAGGCGAACCTGAGGAACTGGTGAAGATCTTTGTGGATAGGAATGTGTAGATACGCATCCTTTAAGTCCACGGTGGTCATATATTGACCCTCCTGGATCATTGGCAAAATAGTCCGAATGGTCTCCATCTTGATCTTGAGATCCAAAATTGGTATGAAGATTCCCTCTTTTTTGGGAACCACAAACAGACTGAAGTAGAATCCTTGCACCCGTTCTGTTTTTGGAACTGGGCAGATCACACCCATGGTATATAGGTCTTCTACACAGCGTAAAAACGCCTCTCTTTTTGTCTGGTTTACAGACAATTGAGAAAGTTGGAATCTCCCCCTTGGGGGAGAATCTTTGAAATCCAGAAGATACCCCTGGGTTACTATTTATAAAGCCCAGGAGTCCTGAACGTCTCTTGCCCAAGCCTGAGCGAAGAGAGCAAGTCTGCCCCCTACTAGATTCGGTCCCGGATCGGGGGCTACCCCTTCATGCTGTCTTGGTGGCAGCAGCAGGCTTCTTGGCCTGTTTATCCTTGTTCCAAGTCTGGTTAGGTCTCCAGACTGACTTGGATTGAGCAAAATTCCCCTCTTGCTTTGCGGCAGAGGTAGAGGGATCACCTCTGAAGTTCCGAAAGGAATGAAAATTATTTTGTTTGGTGCTCATCTTATTCGTCTTATCCTGAGGAAGGGCATGGCCTTTCCCTCCAGTGATGTCTGAAATGATCTCTTTCAGTTCAGGCCCGAATAGGGTCTTACCCTTGAAAGGGATGGCTAAAAGCTTAGCTTTTGATGACACATCAGCAGACCAGGACTTAAGCCATAACGCTCTACGCGCTAAAATGGCAAAACCTGAATTCTTCGCCGGTAATTTAGCCAATTGACAAGCGGCATCTGTAATGAAAGAATTAGCTAGCTTGAGAGCCCTAATTCTATCCAGAATATCATCTAATGGGGTCTCAACCTGAAGAGCCTCTTCCAGAGCCTCGAACCAAAAGGACGCTGCAGTAGTTACAGGAACAATGCACGCTATAGGTTGGAGAAGAAAACCTTGGTGAACAAATATTTTCTTCAGAAGACCCTCTAATTTTTTATCCATAGGATCTTTGAAAGCACAACTGTCCTCAATAGGTATAGTTGTACGCTTAGCCAGGGTAGAAATAAACCACTATAATAAAAGTCTAATCATTACAAAATGGATGCTAATCATCACAAGATGGCTGCAGGGAACAAGATGGCTGCCGTCAGGTTCATATTACCCCTAACAGACCGTCTGCCACGAGTCTCACATGGCGTCAGATATGGGAAACATTTTCTTAAAAGTAGGAGGGGGAGCGAACGGAATAGCTGGTCTATCCCACTCCTTAGTAACAATTTCCGAAATCCTCTTAGGGACCGGAAAAACATCAGAGTAGGCAGGAACCTCTAGGAATCTGTCCATTTTATACAATTTCTCTTGAACTACAATAGGGTCACAATCATCCAGAGTCGCTAAAAACTCCCTGAGAAATAAGCGGAGGTGTTCTAATTTAAATTTAAAAGCCGTCATATCTGAATCTGTCTGAGGGAACATATTTCCTGAATCAGAAATATCTCCCTCAGCCAGCAAATCCCTCACTTCAGAACATTGTGAGGGTACATCGGATATGGCTAATAAAGCGTCAGAGGGCTCAGTGTTTGCTCTCACCCCAGACCTACTGCTCTTCCCCTGCAACCCAGGCAGCTTAGATAAAACCTCTGTGAGGGTAGCATTCGTAACTGCGGCCATATCTTGCAGGGTGAAAGAATTAGACGCACTAGAAGTACTTGGCGTCACTTGTGCGGGCGTTAACGGTTGTGACACTTGGGGAGAATTAGAGGGCAAAACCTGATTCTCTTCTGACTGAGAATCATCCTGCGACATACTTTTAGTAGCTAAAATATGTTCTTTACAATTTATTGACCTTTCAGTGCATGAGGGACACATTCTAGGTGGAGGTTCCACAATGGCTTCTAAACATATTGAACATTGATTTTCCTCAATGTCAGACATGTTGAACAGGCTAGTAATGACTACAAACAAGCATGAAAACACTTTATTTAGTGAAAAAAATAACAATCTTAAAAAAACGGTACAGCGCCTTTAAGAGAAAAAAAGCATACACGTTCTGCAAAACAGCCTAAACATGCACCAACTTTTTCAAAATTTTGTATGTAGACACAATATAGGTAGTTAAGATTGCACAACAAAAATTTTTAACAATTAACCCCTTAATTTGCTGTGGCCCTAACTGCCCTCAGGGATTGAAAATGTGGGGTAAAAGCTTCAATTTGACCCAAAACATACACCAGGGCCCCCAGGAGTTAGTTTGCTGCTTGCTGATCAAACAAACTGTGCATCTGAGGCGCGAAAATAGGCCCCGCCCATCTCACTCGATGTCTCCAGCCTTACAGAACCGCACCAGAGCGGTTATAACTAGCCATGTGGGTTCTGAGACCCAAAAGTTAAGCCATGTGTGCCCTTAATAAAGCTGCCCAAAACGTTATTGCCCACAAAAACGTTAAATCACTCCCAAATCAAAAAATACGTTTGCTCACAAACATTTGCAATTCAGTGTCAACCATATTTGTAATTGGCCCCATATGCAAGCTAAGTAATGCTCTTCTTATTAGCTCTAGGATTACAGCTTACCCTTACCCTTCTGGGTATAATGTCAGCCTTTCTGAAATACACAGTCTCTCCAGAAAAATATGACTGAACATACCTCATTGCTGCATAGCATGAAACTGTTCCTCACACTGAAGTTTCCTGTACTCCTCAGCCTCTGTGGGAACAGCAATTGATCTTAGTTACAAATGCTAAGATCATCATCCTCCAGGCAGCAGTCTTCATCCATCTGCTGCCTGAGAGTAAATAGTACACACCGGTACCATTTAAAATAACAAAGTCTTGCTTGAAGAAATTAAAAACTAATATTTTATCACCTCTTTCACTTTACCCTTCCTAGTACTTAGAGTAGGCAAAGAGAATGACTGGGGGGTGGAGCTAAGGGAGGAGCTATATAGACAGCTCTGCTGTGGTGCTCTTTTCCACTTCCTGTTAGCAGGAGCATAATATCCCACAAGTAAAGGATGAATCCGTGGACTCGTCTTACCTTTATAGAAGAAAGGAGCCTCACTGAGACCCTATGTTAAAGTTATTTCCGAAAGGTTGTAGCCCCTCTCGGATAAACAGTTGAAATTAAAATACATTTATGATGAAAGTAAAATGAAACGATCTTACCAGAATCTATGCCGTGGAACAGGAACACGGCCCTTCAAGTGTGACAGATAGTAGCGTCGCTTCTGCCATGTACTTGAGAGTAAAAAGCAGGCAGCGAAACTCGTCAACGCTGATTGCTTGTGGAGCTGTTAATATGAGTCGGGATGGTTTCGCAGAAAGACTCTCCCTGCATCTCCGGACTCTAACTTTCACCCATGCTCTCACTGAGAGGCTGACAGGACAACTTAAAACTCCAGTCCCATGCCGAAGAGTACTACCCTCTATAAGAGACTATCCAAAACTTCTGACACTTCTCTGCCAACCTCCTGGGACGAAAGACAAAGAATGACTGGGGGATGAGGGAAGTGGGAGGAGTATTTAAGCCTTTGGCTGGAGTGTCTTTGCCTCCTCCTGGTGGCCAGGTTCTGAATTCCCAAAAGAAATGAATGCAGCTGTGGACTCTTTCCATTTATGAAGAAAATTACCATTGTTTTGCAGTTTTGTATTAGATCAACTCTGCTGAGGCTAATTAGGGACAAATTCATATCAGATAGGCTTATAAAGACTTCCAGTTTTCATTTTCATATTTCCCAAGTTAAATTAAAGGAAAACTGAAAATAAATAAAGCAAGTATATTCCAAATATTCCTGTTTTTACTAAATATAATTGAACACATTACATTACAATCTCATGTTATTTACTTTATGTTTAACATCACAAGTCTAGATGTGTAGCCCAAAAAAAAAACCTCTCAGTACTGCACTAACACCAGTGGCTGGATTTATCAAAGCTGAGGTGTACAGGGACACGGGGCGAAATTACCCGCAGGTAATCACCATTGCACACGAGCGCAATTTTGCGGGCAGGAGGTGGGATTGCACACGAGCGCAAAATTGCGCTCGTGTGCAATCCCGCCCCCTGCCCGCACGTGATTGGCTGTCGGACTCGGAGATTGAATTTCACCACCTTAGAGGTGGCGAAGAGTTTAAAGATGTGGCGGTCTGGCGACCACTGCTTGATAAATTACAGCGAGCAAGTTCTTGTGAGAACTTGCAGCCGTAGGGCTTTGGTAAATCGAGTCCCAAGATTTACGCTCAACCTCACGTTATAACAAAATTCTAAACATAATCATAAACATAACTCACAAAGCACTTGTGTCAAGACCATCACATTACTCCCTGACTGCAACATAATCACATTACTCACTCATTACTAGCCGCACAATCTATCACATTAATCCCTGACTACTAGTAACACAATCACATTACTCTCACATAACTAGCTGATAAATCTATCACATTACTCCCTGACTACTAGCAACACAATCACATTGCTCTCACATAACTAGCTGCACAATCCATTACATTACTCCCTGACTACTAGAAACAAAATCACATTAATCTCTCATAACTAGCCGCACAATCTATCACATTACTCCCTAACTACTAGCAACACAATCACATTACTCTCTCATAACTAGCCGCACAATCCATCACATTAATCCCTGACTACTAGCAACACAATCACATTACTCACTCATAACTAGCCGCACAATCCATCACATTACTCGCTAACTACTAGCAGCACAATCACATTACTCACTCATAACTAGTCGCACTATCTATCACATTACTTACTGACTAATAGCAGCACAATCACATTACTCACTCATAACTAGCCGCACAATCTATCACATTAATCCCTGACTACTAGAAACACAATAACATTACTCACTCATAACTAGCCACACTATAAATCACATTACTCACTAACTACTAGCAACACAATCACATTACTCACTCATAACTAACAGCACAATGAATCACATTACTTACTGACTACTAGCAACACAATCACATTACTCTCTCATAAATAGCCGCACAATCCATCACATTAATCCCTGACTACTAGCAGCACAATCACATTACTCACTCATAACTAGCCGCACTATCTATCACATTACTTACTGACTACTAGCAGCACAATCACATTACTCACTCATAACTAGCCGCACAATCTATCACATTAATCCCTGACTACTAGAAACACAATAACATTACTCTCTCATAACAAGCTGCACAATCCATCACATTACTCCATGACTACTAGCAACACAATCACATTACTCACTTATAACTAGCCGCACAATGTATCACATTACTTACTGACTACTAGCAACACAATCACATTACTCTTTCATAAATAGCCGCACAATCGTTCACATCACATTACTCGCTAACTACTAGCAGCACAATCACATTACTCACTCATAACTAGTCGCACTATCTATTACATTACTTACTGACTAATAGCAGCACAATTACATTACTCACTCATAACTAGCCGCACAATCTATCACATTAATCCTTGACTACTAGCAAAACAATAACATTACTCTCTCATAACTAGCTGCACAATCCATCACATTACTCCCTGACTGCTAGCAGCACAATCACATTACTCACTCATAACTAGTCGCACTATCTATCACATTACTTACTGACTACTAGCAGCACAATCACATTACTCACTCATAACTAGCCGCACAATCTATCACATTACTCCCTAACTACTAGCAACACAATCACATTACTCTCTCATAACTAGCCGCACAATCCATCACATTAATCCCTGACTACTAGCAACACAATCACATTACTCACTCATAACTAGCCGCACTATCTATCACATTACTCACTAACTACTAGCAACACAATCACATTACTCACTCATAACTAACAGCACAATGAATCACATTACTTACTGACTACTAGCAACACAATCACATTACTCTCTCATAAATAGCCGCACAATCCATCACATTAATCCCTGACTACTAGCAGCACAATCACATTACTCACTCATAACTAGCTGCACAATCCATCACATTAATCGCTGACTACTAGCAAAACAATAACATTACTCTCTCATAACTAGCTGCACAATCCATCACATTACTCCCTGACTACTAGCAACACAATCACATTACTCACTCATAACTAGTCGCACTATCACATTACTTACTGACTACTAGCAACACAATCAAATTACTCTCTCATAACTAGCCGCACAATCCATCACATTAATCCCTGACTACTAGCAACACAATAACATTACTCTCTCATAACTAGCTGCACAATCCATCACATTACTCCTTGACTACTAGCAATACAATCACATTAGTCACTCATAACTAGCTGCACAATCCATCAAATTACTCCCTGACTACTAGAAACACAATCACATTACTCTCTCAAAACTAACTGCTGAATTCATCACATTACTATTTCAAAACTAAGCAAACTAGCCATCACATTACTTAATGACTAGTAGCAACACAATCACATTACTTACTGACTACTAGCAACACAATAACATTACTCCCTGACTACTAGCAACACAATCACATTACTCTCTCATAAATAGCCGCACAATCTATCACATTACTCCCTGACTACTAGCAACACAATCACATTACTCTATCATAACTAGCCGCACAATCATATTACTCTCTGACTACTAGCAACACAATCACAATACTCTCTCATAACTAGCCGCACAATCTATCACATTACTCCCTGACTACTAGCAACACAATCACATCACACTCACATAAATAGCCGCACAATCTATCACATTACTTACTGACTACTAGCAACACAATCACATTACTCTCTCATAACTAGCCGCACAATCTATCACATTACTTACTGACTACTAGCAACACAATCACATTACTTTCTCATAACTAGCCGTGCAATCTATCACATTACTTCCTGACTACTAGCAACATAATCACATTACTCTCACATAACTAGCTGCACAATCCATCACATTACTCCCTAACTACTAGCAACATAATCACATTACTCACTGACTACTAGTAACACAATCACATTCCTCACTCATAATTAGTTGCACAATCCATCACATTACTTACTGACTACTAGCAACATAATCACATTACTCACTCATAACTAGCTGCACAATCTATCACATTACTTCCTGATTACTAGCAACACAATCATATTACTCTCACATAAATAGCCGCACAATCTATCATATTACTCCCTGACTACTAGCAACACAATCACATTACTCACTCATAACTAGCCACACAATCTATCACATTACTTCCTGATTACTAGCAACACAATCACATTACTTTCACATAAATAGCCGCACAATCTATCACATTACTTACTGACTACTAGCAACACAATCACATTACTCTCTCATAACTAGCTGCACAATCCATCACATTACTTACTGACTACTAGCAACACAATCACATTACTCTCTCATAACTAGCCGCATAATCTATCACATTACTCCCTGACTACTAGCATCACAATCACATTACTCACTCATAACTAGCTGCACAATCACATTACTCCCTGACTACTAGCATCACAATCACATTACTCACTCATAACTAGCTGCACAATCTATCACATTACTCCCTGACTACTAGCATAACAATCACATTACTCTCTCATAACTAGCCACACAATCCATCACATTATTACCTGACTACTAGCAACACAATCACATTGCTCTCTCATAACTAGTTGCACAATCCATCACATTACTCCCAAACTACTAGCAACACAATCACATTACTCACTCATAACTAGCCCCACAATCTATTACATTACTCCCTGACAACTAGCAACACAATCACATTACTCTCACATAACTAGCTGCACAATCTATCACATTACTCCCTGACTACTAGCAACACAATCCCATTACTCTCACATAACTAGCTGCACAATCTATCACATTACTCCCTGACTACTAGCAACATAATCACATTACTCTCTCATAACTAGCTGCACAATCTATCACATTACTCCCTAACTACTAGCAACACAATCACATTACTCACTCATAACTAGCCGCACAATCCATCACATTACTCCCCGACTACTAGCAACACAATCACATTACTCTCTCACAACTAGCCGCACAATCTATCACAATACTTACTGACTACTAGCAACACAATCATATTACTCACTCATAACTAGCTGCACAATCCATCACATTACTCTCACATAACTAGCTGCACAATCTATCACCTTACTCCCTGACTACTAGCAACACAATCACATTACTCTCACATAACTAGCTGCACAATCTATCACATTACTTACTGACTACTAGCAACACAATCACATTACTCACTCATAACTAGCTGCACAATCCATAACATTACTTACTGACTACTAGCAACGCAATCACATTACTCACTCATAACTAGCTGCACAATCCATCACATTACTTACTGACTACTAGCAACATAATCACATTACTCACTCATTACTAGCCGCACAATCTATCACATAAATCCCTGACTACTAGTAACACAATCACATTACTCTCACATAACTAGCTGCTAAATCTATCACATTACTCCCTGACTACTAGCAACACAATCACATTGCTCTCACATAACTAGTTGCACAATCCATTACATTACTCCCTGAATACTAGAAACAAAATCATATTAATCTCTCATAACTAGCCGCGCAATCTATCACATTACTCCCTAACTACTAGCAACACAATCACATTACTCTCTCATAACTAGCCGCACAATCCATCACATTAATCCCTGACTACTAGCAACACAATCACATTACTCACTCATAACTAGCCGCACTATCTATCACATTACTCACTAACTACTAGCAACACAATCACATTACTCACTCATAACTAACAGCACAATGAATCACATTAGTTACTGACTACTAGCAACACAATCACATTACTCTCTCAGAAATAGCCGCACAATCCATCACATTAATCCCTGACTACTAGCAGCACAATCACATTACTCACTCATAACTAGCCGCACTATCACATTACTTACTGACTACTAGCAGCACAATCCCATTACTCATTCATAACTAGCCGCACAATCTATCACATTAATCCCTGACTACTAGAAACACAATAACATTACTCTCTCATAACTAGCTGCACAATCCATCACATTACTCCATGACTACTAGCAACACAATCACATTACTCACTTATAACTAGCCGCACAATGTATCACATTACTTACTGACTACTAGCAACACAATCACATTACTCTTTCATAAATAGCCGCACAGTCGTTCACATCACATTACTCGCTAACTACTAGCAGCACAATCACATTACTCACTCATAACTAGTCGCACTATCTATTACATTACTTACTGACTAATAGCAGCACAATCACATTACTCACTCATAACTAGCCGCACAATCTATCACGTTAATCCCTGACTACTAGCAAAACAATAACATTACTCTCTCATAACTAGCTGCACAATCCATCACATTACTCCCTGACTACTAGCAGCACAATCACATTACTCACTCATAACTAGTCGCACTATCTATCACATTACTTACTGACTACTAGCAGCACAATCACATTACTCACTCATAACTAGCCGCACAATGTATCACATTACTTACTGACTACTAGCAACACAATCACATTACTCTCTCATAAATAGCCGCACAATCCATCACATTACTCCCTGACTACTAGCAGCACAATCACATTACTCACTCATAACTAGTCGCACTATCTATCACATTACTTACTGACTAATAGCAGCACAATCACATTACTCACTCATAACTAGCCGCACAATCTATCACATTACTCCCTGACTACTAGCAGCACAATCACATTACTCACTCATAACTAGCTGCACAATCCATCACATTACTCCATGACTACTAGCAACACAATCACATTACTCACTTATAACTAGCCGCACAATGTATCACATTACTTACTGACTACTAGCAACACAATCACATTACTCTCTCATAAATAGCCGCACAATCCATCACATTACTCCCTGACTACTAGCAGCACAATCACATTACTCACTCATAACTAGTCGCACTATCTATCACATTACTTACTGACTACTAGCAGCACAATCACATTACTCACTCATAACTAGCCGCACAATCTATCACATTAATCGCTGACTACTAGCAAAACAATAACATTACTCTCTCATAACTAGCTGCACAATCCATCACATTACTCCCTGACTACTAGCAACACAATCACATTACTCACTCATAACTAGTCGCACTATCTATCACATTACTTACTGACTACTAGCAACACAATCAAATTACTCTCACAACTAGCCGCACAATCCATCACATTAATCCCTGACTACTAGCAACACAATAACATTACTCTCTCATAACTAGCTGCACAATCCATCACATTACTCCTTGACTACTAGCAACACAATCACATTAGTCACTCATAACTAGCTGCACAATCCATCAAATTACTCCCTGACTACTAGAAACACAATCACATTACTCTCTCAAAACTAACTGCTGAATTCATCACATTACTATTTCACAACTAAGCAAACTAGCCATCACATTACTTAATGACTAGTAGCAACACAATCACATGACTTACTGACTACTAGCAACACAATAACATTATTCCCTGACTACTAGCAACACAATCACATTACTCTCTCATAAATAGACGCACAATCTATCACATTACTCCCTGACTACTAGCAACACAATCACATTACTCTCTCATAACTAGCCGCACAATCACATTACTCTCTGACTACTAGCAACACAATCACATTACTCTATCATAACTAGCCGCACAATCTATCACATTACTCCCTGACTACTAGCAACACAATCACATCACACTCACATAAATAGCCGCACAATCTATCACATTACTTACTGACTACTAGCAACACAATCACATTACTCACTCATAACTAGCCGCACAATCTATCACATTACTTACTGACTACTAGCAACACAATCACATTACTTTCTCATAACTAGCCGTGCAATCTATCACATTACTTCCTGACTACTAGCAACACAATCACATTACTCTCTCATAACTAGCCGCACAATCTATCACATTACTCCCTGACTACTAGCAACACAATCACATCACACTCACATAAATAGCCGCACAATCTATCACATTACTTACTGACTACTAGCAACACAATCACATTACTCTCTCATAACTAGCCGCACAATCTATCACATTACTTACTGACTACTAGCAACACAATCACATTACTTTCTCATAACTAGCCGTGCAATCGATCACATTACTTCCTGACAACTAGCAACATAATCACATTACTCTCACATAACTAGCTGCACAATCCATCACATTACTCCCTAACTACTAGCAACATAATCACATTACTCACTGACTACTAGTAACACAATCACATTCCTCACTCATAATTAGTTGCACAATCCATCACATTACTTACTGACTACTAGCAACATAATCACATTACTCACTCATAACTAGCTGCACAATCTATCACATTACTTCCTGATTACTAGCAACACAATCATATTACTCTCACATAAATAGCCGCACAATCTATCACATTACTCCCTGACTACTAGCAACACAATCACATTACTCACTCATAACTAGCCACACAATCTATCACATTACTTCCTGATTACTAGCAACACAATCACATTACTTTCACATAAATAGCCGCACAATCTATCACATTACTTACTGACTACTAGCAACACAATCACATTACTCTCTCATAACTAGCTGCACAATCCATCACATTACTTACTGACTACTAGCAACACAATCACATTACTCTCTCATAACTAGCCGCATAATCTATCACATTACTCCCTGACTACTAGCATCACAATCACATTACTCTCTCATAACTAGCCGCACAATCTATCACATTACTCCCTAACTACTAGCAACATAATCACATTACTCACTGACTACTAGTAACACAATCACATTACTCAATCATAACTAGCTGCACAATCACATTACTCCCTGACTACTAGCATCACAATCACATTACTCACTCATAACTAGCTGCACAATCTATCACATTACTCCCTGACTACTAGCATAACAATCACATTACTCTCTCATAACTAGCCACACAATCCATCACATTACTACCTGACTACTAGCAACACAATCACATTGCTCTCTCATAACTAGTTGCACAATCCATCACATTACTCCCAAACTACTAGCAACACAATCACATTACTCACTCATAACTAGCCGCACAATCTATCACATAACTCCCTGACAACTAGCAACACAATCACATTACTCTCACATAACTAGCTGCACAATCTATCACATTACTCCCTGACTACTAGCAACACAATCCCATTACTCTCACATAACTAGCTGCACAATCTATCACATTACTCCCTGACTACTAGCAACACAATCACATTACTCACTCATAACTAGCCGCACAATCCATCACATTACTCCCTGACTACTAGCAACACAATCCCATTACTCTCTCATAACTAGCCGCACAATCCATCATATTACTCCCTAACTACTAGCAACACAATCACATTACTCACTCATAACTAGCCGCACAATCCATAACATTACTCTCTGACTACTAGCAACACAATCACATTACTCTCTCACAACTAGCCGCACAATCTATCACAATACTTACTGACTACTAGCAACACAATCATATTACTCACTCATAACTAGCTGCACAATCCATCACATTACTTTCTGACTACTAGCAACATAATCACATTACTCTCACATAACTAGCTGCACAATCTATCACCTTACTCCCTGACTACTAGCAACACAATCACATTACTCTCACATAACTAGCTGCACAATCTATCACATTACTCCCTGACTACTAGCAACATAATCACATAACTCTCTCATAACTAGCCGCACAATCTATCACATTACTTACTGACTACTAGCAACACAATCACATTCCTCACTCATAACTAGCCGGAATTTCTATCACATTACTCCCTGACTACTAGCAACACAATCACATTACTCTCACATAACTAGCTGCACAATCTATCACATTACTAACTGACTACTAGCAACATAATCACATTACTCTCTCATAACTAGCCGCACAATCCATCACATTACTCCCTAATTACTAGCAACACAATCACATTACTCACTCATAACTAGCCGCACAATCCATCACATTACTGCCTGACTACTAGCAACACAATCACATTACTCTCTCACAACTAGCCGCACAATCTATCACATTACTCCATGACTACTAGCAACACAATCACATTACTCACTCATAACTAGCTGCACAATCCATCACATTACTCTCTGACTATTACCAACATAATCACATTACTCACTCATAACTAGCCGCACAATCTATCACATTACTCCCTGACTACTAGCAACACAATCACATTACTCTCACATAACTAGCTGCACAATCTATCACATTACTCCCTGACTACTAGCAACATAATCACATTACTCTCTTATAACTAGCCGCACAATCCATCACATTACTCCTTAACTACTAGCAACACAATCACATTACTCTCTCATAACTAGCCGCACAATCTATCACATTACTTACTGACTACTAGCAGCACAATTACATTACTCATTCATAACTAGCCGGACTTTCTAACATATTACTCCCTGACTACTAGCAACACAATTACATTACTCACTCATAACTAGCCGCACTATCTATCACATTACTTACTGACTACTAGCAGCACAATCACATTACTCACTCATAACTAGCCGCACAATCTATCACATTAATCCCTGACTCCTACTTCTAGCAACACAATCACATTACTCTGTCATAACTAGCCGCACAATCCATCACATTAATCTCTGACTACTAGCAACACAATAACATTAGTCTCTCATAACAAGCTGCACAATCCATCACATTACTCCCTGACTACTAGCAACATAATCAGATTAGTCACTCATAAGTAACTGCCGAATCCATCACATTACTATTTCAAAACTAAGCAAACTATCCATCACATTACTTACTGACTACTAGCAACACAATCACATTACTTACTGACTACTAGCAACACAATCAAATTACTCTCTCATAACTAGCCGCACAATCTATCACATTACTCCCTGACTACTAGCAACACAATCACATTACTCTCTCATAACTAGCCGCACAATCTATCACATTATTCTCTGACTACAAGCAACACAAACACATTACTCACTCATAACTAGCCGCACAATCTATCACATTACTCCCTGACTACTAGCAACACAATCATATTACTCTCTCATAACTAGCCGCGCAATCTATCACATTACCTCCTGACTACTAGCAACATAATCACATTACTCACTGACTACTAGCAACACAATCACATTACTCACTCATAACTAGTTGCACAATCCATCACATTACTTACTGACTACTAGCAACATAATCACATTGCTCACTCATAACTAGCTGCACAATCTATCACATTACTCCCTGACTACTAGCAACACAATCACATTACTCACTCATAACTAGCCGCACAATCTATCACATTACTCCCTGACTACTAGCAACACAATCACATTATTCTAACATAACTAGATGCACAATCTATCACATTACTCCCTGACTACTAGCAACACAATCAAATTACTCACTCATAACTAGTTGCACAATCCATCACATTACTTACTGACAACTAGCAACATAATCACATTGCTCACTCATAACTAGCTGCACAATCTATCACATTACTCACTGACTACTAGCAACATAATCACATTACTCTCTTATAACTAGCCACACAATCCATCACATTACTCCCTGACTACTAGCAACACAATCACATTACTCACTCATAACTAGCCGCACAATCCATCACATTACTCCCTGACTACTAGCAACACAATCACATTACTCTCTCACAACTAGCCGCACAATCTATTACATTACTTACTGACTACTAGCAACGCAATCACATTACTCACTCATAACTAGCCGGACTTTCTATCACATTACTCCCTGACTACTAGCAACACAATCACATTACTCACTCATAACTAGCCGCACAATCTATCACATTACTCCCTGACTACTAGCAACACAATCACATTACTCTCACTTAACTAGCTGCAAAATCTATCACATTACTCCCTGACTACTAGCAACACAATCACATTGCTCTCACATAACTAGCTGCACAATCTATCACATTACTCCCTGACTACTAGCAACATAATCAAATTACTCTCTCATAACTAGCCGCACAATCCATCACATTACTCCCTAACTACTAGCAACACAATCACATTACTCACTCATAACCAGCCGCACAATCCATCACATTACTCCCTGACTACTAATAACACAATCACATTACTCTCTCATAACTAGCCGGACTTTCTATCACATTACTTACTGACTACTAGCAACACAATCACATTACTCTCACATAACTAGCTGCACAATCCATCACATTACTCGCTAACTACTAGCAACACAATCACATTACTCACTAATAACTAGCTGCACAATCCATCACATTACTCCCTAACTACTATCAACACAATCACATTACTCACTCATAAATATTTGCACAATCCATCACATTACTCCCTAACTACTAGCAACACAATCACATTAGTCACTCATAACTAGCTGCACAATCTATCACATCACTTCCTGACTACTAGCAACACAATCACATTACTCTCACATAAAAAGCCGCACAATCTATCACATTACTTACTGACTGACTACTAGCAACACAATCACATTACTCTCACATAACTAGCTGCACTATCTATCACATTACTCCCTGACTACTAGCAACACAATCACATTACTCACTCATAACTAGCCGCACAATCCATCACATTACTTACTGACTACTAGCAACACATCACATTACTCACTCATAACTAGCCGCACAATCCATCACATTACTCCCTGACTATTAGCAGCACAATCACATTACTCACTCATAACTAGCCGCACAATTTATCACATTACTCCCTGACTACTAGCAACACAATCACATTACTCACTCATAACTAGCCGCACAATCCATCACATTACTTACTGACTACTAGCAACACAATCACATTACTCACTCATAACTAGCCGCACAATATATCACATTACTCCCTGACTACTAGCAACACAATCACATTACTCACTCATAACTAGCTGCACTATATATCACATTACTTACTGACTACTAGCAACACAATCCCATTACTTACTCATAACCAGCCGCACAATCTATCACATTACTTACTGACTACTAGCAACACAATCCCATTACTTACTCATAACCAGCCGCACAATTTATCACATTACTCCCTGACTACTAGCAACACAATAACATTACTCACTCATAACTAGCCGCACAATCCATCACATTACTTACTGACTACTAGCAACACAATCACATTACTCACTCATAACTAGCCGCACAATCTATTACATTACTCCCTGACTACTAGCAACACAATCACATTACTCTCTCATAACTAACCGAACAATCTATCACATTACTTACTGACTACTAGCAACACAATCCCATTACTTACTCATAACCAGCCGCACAATCTATCACATTACTTACTGACTACTAGCAGCACAATGACATTACTCACTCATAACTAGCCGCACAATCTATCACATTACTTACTGACTACTAGCAGCACAATCACATTACTCTCACATAAGTAGCTGAACAATCTATGACATTACTCCCTGACTACTAGCAACACAATCACACTACTCACTCATAACTAGCCGCACAATCCATCACATTACTTACTGACTACTAGCAACAAATCACATTACTCACTCATAACTAGCCGCACAATCCATCACATTACTCCCTGACTATTAGCAGCACAATCACATTACTCACTCATAACTAGCCGCACAATTTATCACATTACTCCCTGACTACTAGCAACACAATCACATTACTCACTCATAACTAGCCGCACAATCCATCACATTACTTACTGACTACTAGCAACACAATCACATTACTCACTCATAACTAGCCGCACAATATATCACATTACTCCCTGACTACTAGCAACACAATCACATTACTCACTCATAACTAGCTGCACAATATATCACATTACTTACTGACTACTAGCAACACAATCACATTACTCTCTCATAACTAGCCGCACAATCTATCACATTACTTACTGACTACTAGCAACACAATCCCATTACTTACTCATAACCAGCCGCACAATCTATCACATTACTTACTGACTACTAGCAGCACAATCACATTACTCACTCATAACTAGCCGCACTATCTATCACATTACTCTCTCATAACTAGCCGCACAATCTATCACATTACTTACTGACTACTAGCAGCACAATCACATTACTCACTCATAACTAGCCGCACTATCTATCACATTACTCTCTCATAACTAGCCGCACAATCTATCACATTACTTACTGACTACTAGCAGCACAATCACATTACTCACTCATAATTATCCGCACATTCCATCACATTACTTACTGACTACTAGCAACACAATCACATTACTTACTGACTACTAGCAACACAATCACATTACTCACTCATAACTAGCCGCACATTCCATCACATTACTTACTGACACAAGTAAATATAGTGTGAACCAATAACAAATATGTGCAGCCACCAATCAGTATCTAGCTCCCAGTGGGATATTGCTGCTCCTGTGCCTACCTAGGTATACTTCTCAACACAGGATACCAAGAGAATGAAACAAATTATATAATAGAAGTAAACTGGAAAGTTCTATTTTTTAACTGGGTCCCTCACATAACAATGGATGTTTATGGCAGGAATACCAACTGATGGATCTTTAGCGCAGGGCCCTCGCACATCATGTGCACCTCTGAAACCAGACCACACGAAGAACACAAACATGTGACTATAGAACACAAACATGTGACTATAGAATACAAACATGTGACTATAGAACACAAACATGTGACTATAGAACACAAACATGTGACTATATAATACAAACATGTGACTATATAATACAAACATGTGACTATAGAATACAAACATGTGATTATAGAACACAAACATGTGACTATATAATACAAACATGTGACTATAGAATACAAACATGTGACTATATAATACAAACATGTGACTATAGAACACAAACATGTGACTATATAATACAAACATGTGACTATATAATACAAACATGTGACTATATAATACAAACATGTGACTATAGAATACAAACATGTGACTATATAATACAAACATGTGACTATAGAATACAAACATGTGACTATATAATACAAACATGTGACTATAGAATACAAACATGTGACTATATAATACAAACATGTGACTATAGAATACAAACATGTGACTATAGAATACAAACATGTGACTATAGAATACAAACATGTGACTATATAATACAAACATGTGACTATAGAACACAAACATGTGACTATATAATACAAACATGTGACTATATAATACAAACATGTGACTATAGAACACAAACATGTGACTATAGAATACAAACATGTGACTATAGAATACAAACATGTGACTATATAATACAAACATGTGACTATAGAACACAAACATGTGACTATATAATACAAACATGTGACTATAGAATACAAACATGTGACTATATAATACAAACATGTGACTATAGAACACAAACATGTGACTATAGAATACAAACATGTGACTATAGAATACAAACATGTGACTATAGAACACAAACATGTGACTATATAATACAAACATGTGACTATATAATACAAACATGTGACTATAGAACACAAACATGTGACTATATAATACAAACATGTGACTATAGAACACAAACATGTGACTATATAATACAAACATGTGACTATATAATACAAACATGTGACTATATAATACAAACATGTGACTATAGAATACAAACATGTGACTATATAATACAAACATGTGACTATAGAATACAAACATGTGACTATAGAATACAAACATGTGACTATATAATACAAACATGTGACTATAGAATACAAACATGTGACTATATAATACAAACATGTGACTATAGAATACAAACATGTGACTATATAATACAAACATGTGACTATATAACACAAACATGTGACTATATAATACAAACATGTGACTATAGAACACAAACATGTGACTATAGAACACAAACATGTGACTATAGAATACAAACATGTGACTATAGAATACAAACATGTGACTATATAATACAAACATGTGACTATAGAACACAAACATGTGACTATATAATACAAACATGTGACTATATAATACAAACATGTGACTATAGAATACAAACATGTGACTATATAATACAAACATGTGACTATAGAACACAAACATGTGACTATATAATACAAACATGTGACTATAGAACACAAACATGTGACTATAGAACACAAACATGTGACTATATAATACAAACATGTGACTATAGAACACAAACATGTGACTATATAATACAAACATGTGACTATAGAACACAAACATGTGACTATATAATACAAACATGTGACTATAGAATACAAACATGTGACTATAGAACACAAACATGTGACTATATAATACAAACATGTGACTATATAATACAAACATGTGACTATATAATACAAACATGTGACTATAGAACACAAACATGTGACTATATAATACAAACATGTGACTATAGAACACAAACATGTGACTATATAATACAAACATGTGACTATATAATACAAACATGTGACTATATAATACAAACATGTGACTATAGAACACAAACATGTGACTATATAATACAAACATGTGACTATAGAACACAAACATGTGACTATATAATACAAACATGTGACTATAGAACACAAACATGTGACTATATAATACAAACATGTGACTATAGAATACAAACATGTGACTATAGAATACAAACATGTGACTATAGTACACAAACATGTGACTATAGAACACAAACATGTGATTATAGAATACAAACATGTGACTATATAATACAAACATGTGACTATAGAACACAAACATGTGACTATATAATACAAACATGTGACTATAGAACACAAACATGTGACTATAGAACACAAACATGTGACTATATAATACAAACATGTGACTATAGAACACAAACATGTGACTATATAATACAAACATGTGACTATAGAACACAAACATGTGACTATAGAACACAAATAGGGCTGCAACTAACGATTATTTTCATAATCGATTAATCGGCCGATTATTTATTCGATTAATCGACTAATCGGATAAAAAGAGAATCAATAATAGTTTTCTATGTTTTAAATAAAATCCACATAATGAGTGTTACAAATATAAACTTCAGACTAAAACTTTACATTAACACAACTGTTTCTTCAATTTTTAAGCAGCAGAGCACAGTTTTATAATTAAACAAAACAAAACCACAAACTGTTTGAAAAGAGGTAGAACTAGAAAGAGTTAGACTATCACTGTTAATAACATTCTGTTATTCACTCTTTCAGAAACTTTGCATTGAAATGCAAACATCTCAACATGTCCACATGCTTCTGGCTAAGGCTGGTTCTCTGTTTGCAGCTATATTTCCTGCAGCAGAGAAAAGGCTGTTGAGGTGTATAAGTAGGGTTTTGCCAATTTCACCAAAGTGGGATATTTATCTTTGTTAGCTCTTCACCAATGCTAATTGTTTTCTACCATGGCAAGGGACCTCTCAATAAAGTAAGCCTGACTTCATTCTAACATAAAAATATCTTGACTATCTATATGCAATGGTAAATAACCAGCTATAAGGTTAGGGGAAATATCTAGTCCGCTCTAAAAATAACGAATATATACTTATAAAGGTTGAATTTGGTACATATTATCACAATTTATTAAAAATATAAAAAAAAACAATAAAAACAAAACAAAAAGCGCTAAGGACTGTATATCAATAACAGGACAAAGCATTACACATTTATTTATACAGTACATATAATCAGTAATAGCAAGCAATACGCTAATAATTGTGCAAACAGATAACAGTGCACATCAATTTAAATAACTCCCATCAATCTAGGGGCTAGGTATAAATAACAAGCTCAGCACTATATCAAAGTTTAGTTCCAAATCACCTGATTTAATATAAACAATCCAAATGATGACTATTATATCTGGGTTGCACATAAGCCAGGGGTAGTTGTAAACGTATACTGTCCTGAAAAAGTGAAAAGTAGACGTCTGTAGACATCCTTTAGGCTAAGGACATAACCATAAAACCCAATACCATATGCAGGAGTTCATTGGAGTGAAGCAGCTGGTGTTGTGCACAGACCAACTAATTGCAAACCAACTAATCGATTAATCGATTATGAGATTCGTTGACAACTATTTTCATAATCGATTATTATCGATTATGACGATTAGTTGTTGCAGCTCTAAACACAAACATGTGACTCTAGTACACAAACATGTGACTATAGAACACAAACATGTGACTATATAATACAAACATGTGACTCTAGTACACAAACATGTGACTATAGAACACAAACATGTGACTATAGAACACAAACATGTGACTATAGAACACAAACATGTGACTATAGAATACAAACATGTGACTATAGTACACAAACATGTGACTATAGAACAGAAACATGTGACTATAGAACACAAACATGTGACTATATAATACAAACATGTGACTATAGAACACAAACATGTGACTATAGAACACAAACATGTGACTATATAATACAAACATGTGACTATATAATACAAACATGTGACTTTATAATACAAACATGTGACTATAGAACACAAACATGTGACTATAGAATACAAACATGTGACTACAGAATACAAACATGTGACTATAGAATACATTACTCCCTGACTACTAGAAACACAATCACATTACTCACTCATAACTAGCCGCACAATCCATCACATTACTTACTGACTACTAGCAACACAATCACATTACTTACTGACTACTAGCAACACAATCACATTACTCACTCATAACTAGCCGCACATACCATCACATTACTTACTGACTACTAGCAACACAATCACATTACTCACTCATAACTAGCCGCACATTCCATCACATTACTTACTGACTACTAGCAACACAATCACATTACTCACTCATAACTAGCCGCACAATCCATCACATTACTTACTGACTACTAGCAACATAATCACATTACTCACTCATAACTAGCCGCACATTCCATCACATTACTTACTGACTACTAGCAACACAATCACATTACTTACTGACTACTAGCAACACAATCACATTACTCACTCATAACTAGCCGCACATTCCATCACATTACTTACTGACACAAGTAAATATAGTGTGAACCAATAACAAATATGTGCAGCCACCAATCAGTATCTAGCTCCCAGTGGGATATTGCTGCTCCTGTGCCTACCTAGGTATACTTCTCAACACAGGATACCAAGAGAATGAAACAAATTATATAATAGAAGTAAACTGGAAAGTTCTATTTTTTAACTGGGTCCCTCACATAACAATGGATGTTTATGGCAGGAATACCAACTGATGGATCTTTAGCGCAGGGCCCTCGCACATCATGTGCACCTCTGAAACCAGACCACACGAAGAACACAAACATGTGACTATAGAATACAAACATGTGACTATAGAATACAAACATGTGACTATAGAACACAAACATGTGACTATAGAACACAAACATGTGACTATAGAACACAAACATGTGACTATAGACTACAAACATGTGACTATAGACTACAAACATGTGACTATAGAATACAAACATGTGACTATAGAATACAAACATGTGACTATAGAACACAAACATGTGACTATAGACTACAAACATGTGACTATAGACTACAAACATGTGACTATAGAACACAAACATGTGACTATAGAACACAAACATGTGACTATATAATACAAACATGTGACTATATAATACAAACATGTGACTATAGAACACAAACATGTGACTATATAATACAAACGTGTGACTATATAATACAAACATGTGACTATATAATACAAACATGTGACTATAGAATACAAACATGTGACTATAGAACACAAACATGTGACTATATAATACAAACATGTGATTATAGAACACAAACATGTGACTATATAATACAAACATGTGACTATAGAATACAAACATGTGACTATATAATACAAACATGTGATTATAGAATACAAACATGTGACTATAGAATACAAACATGTGACTATATAATACAAACATGTGACTATAGAACACAAACATGTGACTATAGAATACAAACATGTGACTATATAATACAAACATGTGACTATATAATACAAACATGTGACTATAGAACACAAACATGTGACTATATAATACAAACATGTGACTATATAATACAAACATGTGACTATAGAACACAAACATGTGACTATATAATACAAACATGTGACTATATAACACAAACATGTGACTATATAATACAAACATGTGACTATAGAACACAAACATGTGACTATATAATACAAACATGTGACTATATAATACAAACATGTGACTATAGAATACAAACATGTGACTATAGAACACAAACATGTGACTATATAATACAAACATGTGACTATATAATACAAACATGTGACTATAGAACACAAACATGTGACTATAGAATACAAACATGTGACTATAGAATACAAACATGTGACTATATAATACAAACATGTGACTATAGAACACAAACATGTGACTATAGAACACAAACATGTGACTATATAATACAAACATGTGACTATAGAACACAAACATGTGAATATAGAACACAAACATGTGACTATAAAATACAAACATGTGACTATAGAACACAAACATGTGACTATATAATACAAACATGTGACTATAGAACACAAACATGTGACTATAGAACACAAACATGTGACTATATAATACAAACATGTGACTATAGAATACAAACATGTGACTATAGTACACAAACATGTGACTATATAATACAAACGTGTGACTATAGAACACAAAAATGTGACTATAGAACACAAACATGTGACTCTAGTACACAAACATGTGACTATAGAACACAAACATGTGACTATATAATACAAACATGTGACTATATAATACAAACATGTGACTATAGAACACAAACATGTGACTATATAATACAAACATGTGACTATAGAACACAAACATGTGATTATAGAACACAAACATGTGACTATATAATACAAACATGTGACTATAGAATACAAACATGTGACTATATAATACAAACATGTGACTATAGAACACAAACATGTGACTATATAATACAAACATGTGACTATAGAACACAAACATGTGACTATAGAATACAAACATGTGACTATAGAATACAAACATGTGACTATAGAACACAAACATGTGACTATATAATACAAACATGTGACTATATAATACAAACATGTGACTATAGAATACAAACATGTGACTATAGAACACAAACATGTGACTATATAATACAAACATGTGACTATAGAAC
Organism: Bombina bombina; assembly: GCF_027579735.1. Classification (NCBI taxonomy): domain Eukaryota; kingdom Metazoa; phylum Chordata; class Amphibia; order Anura; family Bombinatoridae; genus Bombina; species Bombina bombina. The sequence goes on along the minus strand of NC_069503.1, from coordinate 1,139,069,804 downwards.
ACAAACATGTGACTATAGAATACAAACATGTGACTATAGAATACAAACATGTGACTATATAATACAAACATGTGACTATAGAACACAAACATGTGACTATAGAACACAAACATGTGACTATATAATACAAACATGTGACTATAGAACACAAACATGTGATTATAGAACACAAACATGTGACTATAAAATACAAACATGTGACTATAGAACACAAACATGTGACTATATAATACAAACATGTGACTATAGAACACAAACATGTGACTATATAATACAAACATGTGACTATAGAATACAAACATGTGACTATAGTACACAAACATGTGACTATATAATACAAACGTGTGACTATAGAACACAAAAATGTGACTATAGAACACAAACATGTGACTCTAGTACACAAACATGTGACTATAGAACACAAACATGTGACTATATAATACAAACATGTGACTATATAATACAAACATGTGACTATAGAACACAAACATGTGACTATATAATACAAACATGTGACTATAGAACACAAACATGTGATTATAGAACACAAACATGTGACTATATAATACAAACATGTGACTATAGAACACAAACATGTGACTATATAATACAAACATGTGACTATAGAATACAAACATGTGACTATAGTACACAAACATGTGACTATATAATACAAACATGTGACTATAGAACACAAACATGTGATTATAGAACACAAACATGTGACTATATAATACAAACATGTGACTATAGAACACAAACATGTGACTATATAATACAAACATGTGACTATAGAATACAAACATGTGACTATAGTACACAAACATGTGACTATATAATACAAACGTGTGACTATAGAACACAAAAATGTGACTATAGAACACAAACATGTGACTCTAGTACACAAACATGTGACTATATAATACAAACATGTGACTATAGAACACAAACATGTGACTATAGAACACAAACATGTGACTATAGAACACAAACATGTGACTATAGAATACAAACATGTGACTATAGTACACAAACATGTGACTATAGAACAGAAACATGTGACTATAGAACACAAACATGTGACTATATAATACAAACATGTGACTATAGAACACAAACATGTGACTATAGAACACAAACATGTGACTATATAATACAAACATGTGACTATAGAACACAAACATGTGACTTTATAATACAAACATGTGACTATAGAACACAAACATGTGACTATAGAATACAAACATGTGACTACAGAATACAAACATGTGACTATATAATACAAACATGTGACTATAGAATACAAACATGTGACTATATAATACAAACATGTGACTATATAATACAAACATGTGACTATATAATACAAACATGTGACTATAGAATACAAACATGTGACTATATAATACAAACATGTGACTATAGAATACAAACATGTGACTATAGAATACAAACATGTGACTATATAATACAAACATGTGACTATAGAACACATTACTCCCTGACTACTAGAAACACAATCACATTACTCACTCATAACTAGCCGCACAATCCATCACATTACTTACTGACTACTAGCAACATAATCACATTACTCACTCATAACTAGCCGCACATTCCATCACATTACTTACTGACTACTAGCAACACAATCACATTACTTACTGACTACTAGCAACACAATCACATTACTCACTCATAACTAGCCGCACATTCCATCACATTACTTACTGACTACTAGCAACACAATCACATTACTTACTGACTACTAGCAACACAATCACATTACTCACTCATAACTAGCCGCACATTCCATCACATTACTTACTGACTACTAGCAACACAATCACATTACTCACTCATAACTAGCCGCACATTCCATCACATTACTTACTGACTACTAGCAACACAATCACATTACTCACTCATAACTAGCCGCACATTCCATCACATTACTTACTGACTACTAGCAACACAATCACATTACTCACTCATAACTAGCCGCACATTCCATCACATTACTTACTGACTACTAGCAACACAATCACATTACTTACTGACTACTAGCAACACAATCACATTACTCACTCATAACTAGCCGCACATTCCATCACATAACTTACTGACACAAGTAAATATAGTGTGAACCAATAACAAATATGTGCAGCCACCAATCAGTATCTAGCTCCCAGTGGGATATTGCTGCTCCTGTGCCTACCTAGGTATACTTCTCAACACAGGATACCAAGAGAATGAAACAAATTATATAATAGAAGTAAACTGGAAAGTTCTATTTTTTAACTGGGTCCCTCACATAACAATGGATGTTTATGGCAGGAATACCAACTGATGGATCTTTAGCGCAGGGCCCTCGCACATCATGTGCACCTCTGAAACCAGACCACACGAAGAACACAAACATGTGACTATAGAACACAAACATGTGACTATAGAACACAAACATGTGACTATATAATACAAACATGTGACTATATAATACAAACATGTGACTATAGAATACAAACATGTGACTATAGAACACAAACATGTGACTATAGAATACAAACATGTGACTATAGAATACAAACATGTGACTATAGAACACAAACATGTGACTATAGAATACAAACATGTGACTATATAATACAAACATGTGACTATAGAATACAAACATGTGACTATAGAATACAAACATGTGACTATAGAACACAAACATGTGACTATAGAATACAAACATGTGACTATATAATACAAACATGTGACTATAGAATACAAACATGTGACTATAGAATACAAACATGTGACTATAGAACACAAACATGTGACTATAGAATACAAACATGTGACTATAGAATACAAACATGTGACTATAGAACACAAACATGTGACTATATAATACAAACATGTGACTATAGAACACAAACATGTGACTATATAATACAAACATGTGACTATAGAACACAAACATGTGACTATAGAACACAAACATGTGACTATATAATACAAACATGTGACTATATAATACAAACATGTGACTATATAATACAAACATGTGACTATAGAACACAAACATGTGACTATATAATACAAACATGTGACTATAGAATACAAACATGTGACTATAGAACACAAACATGTGACTATATAATACAAACATGTGACTATATAATACAAACATGTGACTATAGAATACAAACATGTGACTATAGAACACAAACATGTGACTATATAATACAAACATGTGACTATATAATACAAACATGTGACTATAGAATACAAACATGTGACTATAGAACACAAACATGTGACTATATAATACAAACATGTGACTATATAATACAAACATGTGACTATAGAATACAAACATGTGACTATAGAACACAAACATGTGACTATAGAACACAAACATGTGACTATATAATACAAACATGTGACTATATAACACAAACATGTGACTATATAATACAAACATGTGACTATAGAACACAAATATGTGACTATATAATACAAACATGTGACTATAGAACACAAACATGTGACTATATAATACAAACATGTGACTATAGAACACAAACATGTGACTATATAATACAAACATGTGACTATATAATACAAACATGTGACTATAGAACACAAACATGTGACTATATAATACAAACATGTGACTATAGAACACAAACATGTGACTATATAATACAAACATGTGACTATAGAATACAAACATGTGACTATAGAACACAAACATGTGACTATATAATACAAACATGTGACTATAGAACACAAACATGTGACTATATAATACAAACATGTGACTATAGAACACAAACATGTGACTATATAATACAAACATGTGACTATAGAACACAAACATGTGACTATATAATACAAACATGTGACTATAGAATACAAACATGTGACTATAGAACACAAACATGTGACTATATAATACAAACATGTGACTATAGAACACAAACATGTGACTATATAATACAAACATGTGACTATAGAACACAAACATGTGACTATATAATACAAACATGTGACTATAGAACACAAACATGTGACTATATAATACAAACATGTGACTATAGAACACAAACATGTGACTATATAATACAAACATGTGACTATAGAACACAAACATGTGACTATAGAACACAAACATGTGACTATAGAACACAAACATGTGACTATAGAATACAAACATGTGACTATAGAACACAAACATGTGACTATAGAATACAAACATGTGACTATAGAACACAAACATGTGACTATATAATACAAACATGTGACTATAGAACACAAACATGTGACTATAGAACACAAACATGTGACTATATAATACAAACGTGTGACTATAGAACACAAAAATGTGACTATATAATACAAACGTGTGACTATAGAACACAAACATGTGACTATATAATACAAACATGTGACTATAGAACACAAACATGTGACTATATAATACAAACATGTGACTATAGAACACAAACATGTGACTATAGAACACAAACATGTGACTATATAATACAAACATGTGACTATAGAACACAAACATGTGACTATAGAACACAAACATGTGACTATATAATACAAACATGTGACTATAGAACACAAACATGTGACTATATAATACAAACATGTGACTATAGAACACAAACATGTGACTATAGAATACAAACATGTGACTATAGAACACAAACATGTGACTATATAATACAAACATGTGACTATAGAACACAAACATGTGACTATATAATACAAACATGTGACTATAGAACACAAACATGTGACTATATAATACAAACATGTGACTATAGAATACAAACATGTGACTATATAATACAAACATGTGACTATAGAACACAAACATGTGATTATAGAACACAAACATGTGACTATATAATACAAACATGTGACTATAGAACACAAACATGTGACTATAGAATACAAACATGTGACTATATAATACAAACATGTGACTATATAATACAAACATGTGACTATAGAACACAAACATGTGACTATAGAACACAAACATGTGACTATAGAACACAAACATGTGACTATATAATACAAACATGTGACTATAGAATACAAACATGTGACTATATAATACAAACATGTGACTATATAATACAAACATGTGACTATAGAATACAAACATGTGACTATATAATACAAACATGTGACTATAGAACACAAACATGTGACTATAGAACACAAACATGTGACTATAGAACACAAACATGTGACTATATAATACAAACATGTGACTATATAACACAAACATGTGACTATAGAATACAAACATGTGACTATAGAACACAAACATGTGACTATAGAACACAAACATGTGACTATAGAACACAAACATGTGACTATAGAATACAAACATGTGACTATATAACACAAACATGTGACTATAGAATACAAACATGTGACTATAGAATACAAACATGTGACTATAGAATACAAACATGTGACTATAGAACACAAACATGTGACTATAGAATACAAACATGTGACTATAGAATACAAACATGTGACTATAGAACACAAACATGTGACTATATAATACAAACATGTGACTATAGAACACAAACATGTGATTATAGAACACAAACATGTGACTATATAATACAAACATGTGACTATAGAACACAAACATGTGACTATATAATACAAACATGTGACTATAGAACACAAACATGTGACTATAGAACACAAACATGTGACTATATAATACAAACATGTGACTATAGAACACAAACATGTGACTATAGAATACAAACATGTGACTATAGAACACAAACATGTGACTATAGAACACAAACATGTGACTATAGAATACAAACATGTGACTATAGAACACAAACATGTGACTATAGAACACAAACATGTGACTATAGAATAAAAACATGTGACTATAGAACACAAACATGTGACTATAGAACACAAACATTTGACTATAGAATACAAACATGTGACTATATAATACAAACATGTGACTATAGAACACAAACATGTGATTATAGAACACAAACATGTGACTATATAATACAAACATGTGACTATAGAACACAAACATGTGACTATATAATACAAACATGTGACTATAGAATACAAACATGTGACTATATAATACAAACATGTGACTATAGAACACAAACATGTGACTATAGAACACAAACATGTGACTATATAATACAAACATGTGACTATAGAACACAAACATGTGACTATAGAATACAAACATGTGACTATAGAACACAAACATGTGACTATAGAACACAAACATGTGACTATATAATACAAACATGTGACTATAGAACACAAACATGTGACTATAGAACACAAACATGTGACTATAGAATACAAACATGTGACTATAGAATACAAACATGTGACTATAGAACACAAACATGTGACAATAGAACACAAACATGTGACTATAGAACACAAACATGTGACTATATAATACAAACATGTGACTATAGAACACAAACATGTGACTATATAATACAAACATGTGACTATAGAACACAAACATGTGACTATAGAACACAAACATGTGACTATATAATACAAACATGTGACTATAGAATACAAACATGTGACTATATAACACAAACATGTGACTATAGAACACAAACATGTGACTATAGAATACAAACATGTGACTATAGACTACAAACATGTGACTATAGAACACAAACATGTGACTATAGAATACAAGCATGTGACTATAGAACACAAACATGTGACTATAGAACACAAACATGTGACTATAGAATACAAGCATGTGACTATAGAACACAAACATGTGACTATAGAATACAAACATGTGACTATAGAACACAAACATGTGACTATAGAATACAAACATGTGACTATAGAACACGAACATGTGACTATAGAACACAAACATGTGACTATAGAATACAAACATGTGACTATAGAACACAAACATGTGACTATAGAATACAAACGTGTGACTATAGAATACGAACATGTGACTATAGAACACAAACATGTGACTATAGAATACAAACATGTGACTATAGAACATATAGAATACAAACATGTGACTATAGAATACAAACATGTGACTATAGAACACAAACATGTGACTATAGTACACAAACATGTGACTATAGAATACAAACATGTGACTATAGAATACGAACATGTGACTATAGAATACAAACATGTGACTATAGAATATATCAGAGAGCAGTGCTTATCTCTAGTAGTGCATAAATCATTCTTGTGACTATAGAATACATCAGAGAGCAGTGCTTATCTCTAGTAGTGCATAAACCATTCTGGTGACTATAGAATACATCAGAGAGCAGTGCTTATCTCTAGTAGTGCATAAACCATTCTGGTGACTATAGAATACATCAGAGAGCAGTGCTTATCTCTAGTAGTGCATAAACTATTCTGGTGACTATAGAATACATCAGAGAGCAGTGCTTATCTCTAGTAGTGCATAAACTATTCTGGTGACTATAGAATACATCAGAGAGCAGTGCTTATCTCTAGTAGTGCATAAACCATTCTGGTGACTATAGAATACATCAGAGAGCAGTGCTTATCTCTAGTAGTGCATAAACCATTCTGGTGACTATAGAATACATCAGAGAGCAGTGCTTATCTCTAGTAGTGCATAAACCATTCTGGTGACTATAGAATACATCAGAGAGCAGTGCGTATCTCCAGTAGTGCATAAACCATTCTGGTGACTATAGAATACATCAGAGAGCAGTGCTTATCTCTAGTAGTGCATAAACCATTCTGGTGACTATAGAATACATCAGAGAGCAGTGCTTATCTCTAGTAGTGCATAAACCATTCTGGTGACTATAGAATACATCAGAGAGCAGTGCTTATCTCTAGTAGTGCATAAACCATTCTGGTGACTATAGAATACATCAGAGAGCAGTGCTTATCTCTAGTAGTGCATAAACCATTCTGGTGACTATAGAATACATCAGAGAGCAGTGCTTATCTCTAGTAGTGCATAAACCATTCTGGTGACTATAGAATACATCAGAGAGCAGTGCTTATCTCTAGTATTGCATAAACCATTCTGGTGACTATAGAATACATCAGAGAGCAGTGCTTATCTCTAGTAGTGCATAAGCTATTCTGGTGACTATAGAATACATCAGAGAGCAGTGCTTATCTCTAGTAGTGCATAAACCATTCTGGTGACTATAGAATACATCAGAGAGCAGTGCATATCTCTAGTAGTGCATAAACCATTCTGGTGACTATAGAATACATCAGAGAGCAGTGCTTATCTCTAGTAGTGCATAAACCATTCTGGTGACTATAGAATACATCAGAGAGCAGTGCTTGTCTCTAGTAGTGCATAAACCATTCTGGTGACTATAGAATACATCAGAGAACAGTGCTTATCTCTAGTAGTGCATAAACCATTCTGGTGACTATAGAATACATCAGAGAGCAGTGCTTATCTCTAGTAGTGCATACACCATTCTGGTGACTATAGAATACATCAGAGAGCAGTGCTTATCTCTAGTAGTGCATAAACCATTCTGGTGACTATAGAATACATCAGAGAGCAGTGCTTATCTCTAGTAGTGCATAAACCATTCTGATGACTATAGAATACATCAGAGAGCAGTGCTTATCTCTAGTAGTGCATAAACCATTCTGGTGACTATAGAATACATCAGAGAGCAGTGCGTATCTCTAGTAGTGCATAAATCATTCTGGTGACTATAGAATACAGAGAGCAGTGCTTATCTCTAGTAGTGCATAAGCTATTCTGGTGACTATAGAATACATCAGAGAGCAGTGCTTATCTCTAGTAGTGCATAAATCATTCTGGTGACTATAGAATACATCAGAGAGCAGTGCTTATCTCTAGTAGTGCATAAACCATTCTGGTGACTATAGAATACATCAGAGAGCAGTGCTTATCTCTAGTAGTGCATAAACCATTTTGTTGACTACAGAATACATCAGAGAGCAGTGCGTATCTCTAGTAGTGCATAAACCATTCTGGTGACTATAGAATACATCAGAGAGCAGTGCTTATCTCTAGTAGTGCATAAGCTATTCTGGTGACTATAGAATACATCAGAGAGCAGTGCTTATCTCTAGTAGTGCATAAACCATTCTGATATGACTATAGAATACATCAGAGAGCAGTGCTTATCTCTAGTAGTGCATAAACCATTCTGATATGACTATAGAATACATCAGAGAGCAATGCTTATCTCTAGTAGTGCATAAACCATTCTGGTGACTATAGAATACATCAGAGAGCAGTGCTTATCTCTAGTAGTGCATAAACCATTCTGGTGACTATAGAATACATCAGAGAGCAGTGCTTATCTCTAGTAGTGCATAAACCATTCTGGTGACTATAGAATACATCAGAGAGCAGTGCTTATCTCTAGTAGTGCATAAACCATTCTGGTGACTATAGAATACATCAGAGAGCAGTGCTTGTCTCTAGTAGTGCATAAACCATTCTGGTGACTATAGAATACATCAGAGAGCAGTGCTTATCTCTAGTAGTGCATACACCATTCTGGTGACTATAGAATACATCAGAGAGCAGTGCTTATCTCTAGTAGTGCATAAACCATTCTGGTGACTATAGAATACATCAGAGAGCAGTGCTTATCTCTAGAAGTGCATAAACCATTCTGGTGACTATAGAATACATCAGAGAGCAGTGCGTATCTCTAGTAGTGCATAAATCATTCTGGTGACTATAGAATACAGAGAGCAGTGCTTATCTCTAGTAGTGCATAAGCTATTCTGGTGACTATAGAATACAGAGAGCAGTGCTTATCTCTAGTAGTGCATACATCATTCTGGTGACTATAGAATACATCAGAGAGCAGTGCTTATCTCTAGTAGTGCATAAACCATTCTGGTGACTATAGAATACATCAGAGAGCAGTACTTATCTCTAGTAGTGCATAAACCATTCTGTTGACTATAGAATACATCAGAGAGCAGTGCGTATCTCTAGTAGTGTATAAACCATTCTGGTGACTATAGAATACATCAGAGAGCAGTGCTTATCTCTAGTAGTGCATAAGCTATTCTGGTGACTATAGAATACATCAGAGAGCAGTGCTTATCTCTAGTAGTGCATAAACCATTCTGATATGACTATAGAATACATCAGAGAGCAGTGCTTATCTCTAGTAGTGCATAAACCATTCTGATATGACTATAGAATACATCAGAGAGCAGTGCTTATCTCTAGTAGTGCATAAACCATTCTGATATGACTATAGAATACATCAGAGAGCAGTGCTTATCTCTAGTAGTGCATAAACCATTCTGGTGACTATAGAATACATCAGAGAGCAGTGCTTGTCTCTAGTAGTGCATAAACCATTCTGGTGACTATAGAATACATCAGAGAGCAGTGCTTATCTCTAGTAGTGCATAAACCATTCTGGTGACTATAGAATACATCAGAGAGCAGTGCTTGTCTCTAGTAGTGCATAAACCATTCTGGTGACTATAGAATACATCAGAGAGCAGTGCTTATCTCTAGTAGTGCATAAACCATTCTGGTGACTATAGAATACATCAGAGAGCAGTGCTTATCTCTAGTAGTGCATAAACCATTCTGTTGACTATAGAATACATCAGAGAGCAGTGCGTATCTCTAGTAGTGCATAAACCATTCTGGTGACTATAGAATACATCAGAGAGCAGTGCTTATCTCTAGTAGTGCATAAGCTATTCTGGTGACTATAGAATACATCAGAGAGCAGTGCTTATCTCTAGTAGTGCATAAACCATTCTGATATGACTATAGAATACATCAGAGAGCAGTGCTTATCTCTAGTAGTGCATAAACCATTCTGATATGACTATAGAATACATCAGAGAGCAGTGCTTATCTCTAGTAGTGCATAAACCATTCTGGTGACTATAGAATACACCAGAGAGCAGTGCTTATCTCTAGTAGTGCATAAACCATTCTGGTGACTATAGAATACACCAGAGAGCACTGCTTATCTCTAGTAGTGCATAAACCATTCTGGTGACTATAGAATACACCAGAGAGCAGTGCTTATCTCTAGTAGTGCATAAACCATTCTGGTGACTATAGAATACATCAGAGAGCAGTGCTTATCTCTAGTAGTGCATAAACCATTCTGGTGACTATAGAATACATCAGAGAGCAGTGCTTATCTCTAGTAGTGCATAAACCATTCTGGTGACTATAGAATACATCAGAGAGCAGTGCTTATCTCTAGTAGTGCATAAACCATTCTGGTGACTATAGAATACATCAGAGAGCAGTGCGTATCTCTAGTAGTGCATAAATCATTCTGGTGACTATAGAATACATCAGAGAGCAGTGCGTATCTCTAGTAGTGCATAAATCATTCTGGTGACTATAGAATACAGAGAGCAGTGCTTATCTCTAGTAGTGCATAAGCTATTCTGGTGACTATAGAATACATCAGAGAGCAGTGCTTATCTCTAGTAGTGCATAAATCATTCTGGTGACTATAGAATACATCAGAGAGCAGTGCTTATCTCTAGTAGTGCATAAACCATTCTGGTGACTATAGAATACATCAGAGAGCAGTGCTTATCTCTAGTAGTGCATAAACCATTCTGTTGACTATAGAATACATCAGAGAGCAGTGCGTATCTCTAGTAGTGCATAAACCATTCTGGTGACTATAGAATACATCAGAGAGCAGTGCTTATCTCTAGTAGTGCATAAGCTATTCTGGTGACTATAGAATACATCAGAGAGCAGTGCTTATCTCTAGTAGTGCATAAACCATTCTGATATGACTATAGAATACATCAGAGAGCAGTGCTTATCTCTAGTAGTGCATAAACCATTCTGGTGACTATAGAATACATCAGAGAGCAGTGCTTATCTCTAGTAGTGCATAAACCATTCTGGTGACTATAGAATACATCAGAGAGCAGTGCTTATCTCTAGTAGTGCATAAACCATTCTGATATGACTATAGAATACATCAGAGAGCAGTGCTTATCTCTAGTAGTGCATAAACCATTCTGGTGACTATAGAATACATCAGAGAGCAGTGCTTATCTCTAGTAGTGCATAAACCATTCTGGTGACTATAGAATACATCAGAGAGCAGTGCTTATCTCTAGTAGTGCATAAACCATTCTGGTGACTATAGAATACATCAGAGAGCAGTGCTTATCTCTAGTAGTGCATAAACCATTCTGGTGACTATAGAATACATCAGAGAGCAGTGCTTATCTCTAGTAGTGCATACACCATTCTGGTGACTATAGAATACATCAGAGAGCAGTGCTTATCTCTAGTAGTGCATACACCATTCTGGTGACTATAGAATACATCAGAGAGCAGTGCTTATCTCTAGTAGTGCATAAGCCATTCTGGTGACTATAGAATACATCAGAGAGCACTGCTTATCTCTAGTAGTGCATAAACCATTCTGGTGACTATAGAATACATCAGAGAGCAGTGCTTATCTCTAGTAGTGCATAAACCATTCTGGTGACTATAGAATACATCAGAGAGCAGTGCTTATCTCTAGTAGTGCATAAACCATTCTGGTGACTATAGAATACATCAGAGAGCAGTGCTTATCTCTAGTAGTGCATAAACCATTCTGGTGACTATAGAATACATCAGAGAGCAGTGCTTATCTCTAGTAGTGCATAAACCATTCTGGTGACTATAGAATACATCAGAGAGCAGTGCTTATCTCTAGTAGTGCATAAACCATTCTGGTGACTATAGAATACATCAGAGAGCAGTGCTTATCTCTAGTAGTGCATAAACCATTCTGGTGACTATAGAATACATCAGAGAGCAGTGCTTATCTCTAGTAGTGCATACACCATTCTGGTGACTATAGAATACATCAGAGAGCAGTGCTTATCTCTAGTAGTGCATACACCATTCTGGTGACTATAGAATACATCAGAGAGCAGTGCTTATCTCTAGTAGTGCATAAGCCATTCTGGTGACTATAGAATACATCAGAGAGCACTGCTTATCTCTAGTAGTGCATAAACCATTCTGGTGACTATAGAATACATCAGAGAGCAGTGCTTATCTCTAGTAGTGCATAAACCATTCTGGTGACTATAGAATACATCAGAGAGCAGTGCTTATCTCTAGTAGTGCATAAACCATTCTGGTGACTATAGAATACATCAGAGAGCAGTGCTTATCTCTAGTAGTGCATAAACTATTCTGGTGACTATAGAATACATCAGAGAGCAGTGCTTATCTCTAGTAGTGCATAAACCATTCTGGTGACTATAGAATACATCAGAGAGCAGTGCATAAACAATTCTGGTGACTATAGAATACATCAGAGAGCAGTGCATAAACAATTCTGGTGACTATAGAATACATCAGAGAGCAGTGCATAAACCATTCTGATATGACGATCTTCTGTTCAGATGACTTGCTTTTATTTCTCATATGAGTAAAACATCCTGCTCATTTGTACAGAGCACAGATGAATGTTACAACACCAAGATCAGTACTTCAACTAGCAATAAAACACATTGATTTCTATATTAGCGATCTGCTAAATGCATCTTCACCCGTTTTGTCCCAGCTCACATAAGGACCACTGTAAGCTCATGTAACCCACTGCAGAGTTCATTAACCTCATTAGCGCACATCCATTTTACCTGGAACATGAGGATCTTCCAGTCCTGTGGGAATTTTCCACTGATCTACCTGCAGCTTCAGGGCATTCACTTCATCAATATCTCCAGGGACCCTGAAGGGAAAGAAAAATCAATAAATGCGTGAGAAGCCTCTGAAGTACTCAGCCCCATTGTACTTTTATTCCAGCAGAAAAAAAGGCTCAGTGTAACAGAAGACTGGCATATTCATTATTATGCTATGATTCTGCAATGATTTCAGTTTGTGATCTGACATTAGCCAACCCATAGATGGCAGTAAAGGTAGAAAGTCACTGTCATGCTCACCACCCCAGCCTTCTCACATTAGGCAGGTGTGACAAAACAATGGTACTAATAGCAAATCTGCTGGCATTCTGTTACTGAACTACTGCTTGCTATATACTGTACATATTATGTATTTATTCTTTTCAATAAAGGTATATGGCAGCATGCAAGACTTTTTAAAGAGGATTAGCAACAATTTGGGCATAAGCTTGCAGAGAGATTCACTGCTCCAGCACTAGGGTGTGCGCAATCTTAAACAATATGTTGAGCATAAATGCCAGTCAAATCTCAATACACAGAGCTCCTTTATTTTAACAGATACTAAAGGCTCAGCTGGGCAGTCTGGCTTCACTGCATACTGAACACTGAGGATACGCTCCACAAAACAGATGAAATAAAATTACTAAGTGTCTGCCGTTTGTAACACATTTGAATAGTTAACATATTTATTAGAGGAAATAACTGTGTTGCTATATTTAGAGAGGTTTTGATGTTACCAGATTATAAGTGGCACGCTATTGGTGTTTTACTCGAGCAATAACACGGCCAGAAGTAAAGTTTTTGTGCGCACGTGTTAGCTCTCGTATTACAAGATGAAAGTAAAAAGTTTGTGCGCAAACAAAACCCAACGCACATTTACTAAAGGACTTTGGATATCGTGACTGTGTTAACTTATTTATATACAAAGGTGTGTGCACTCTACTAATTAGTAATAGGGCCAAAGCAGGTGCTTGCAGTCATAAGCAGACCAATACTATATTTAGAAAAGTGAAATAGTCACTCCATAGGTGAATATTCAAGAATGACAAGGCCGCACTCAGGTACAAATGAAGTAAACATACGGCTATATTACGAGTTTTGCAGTAAGCTGAAAAAGCAGCGTTATCAGGTTATAACGCTGCTTTTTCACGCCCGCTGGTATTACGAGTCTTGCAGGTTTAGGGGCACCGCACACTTTTTTGGCCTTACCGCAAACCAACTTACGCAAATTGCGTATAGTCTTTTTTCAATGGGACTTCCATAGCGCTGATATTACAAGTTTGTCCTGGGAGGTCAAAAAGTGAGCGGTACACCCTATCCCGTCAAGATTCCTAACGCATTTTAAAGTCAGCAGTTATGAGTTTTATGGTACAAAGCTGTAGCATAAAACTCATAACTAAAGTGCTAAAAAGTACACTAACACCCATAAACTACCTATTAACCCCTAAACCGAGACCCTCCCGCATCGCTACCACTAAAATAAAATTATTAACCCTTAAACCGCCGCTCCGGACATCGCCACCACTAGAATAAACATATTAACCCCTAAACTGCCGCACTCTCGCCTTGCAAAGACTAGTTAAATATTATTAACCCCTAATCTGCCGCCCAAGATCGCCTCCACCTACCTATATTTATTAACCCCTAATCTGCTGTCCCCAACGTCGCCGCCACTATACTAAAGTTATTAACCCCTAAACCTAACACCCCCTAACTTAAATATAATTAAAATAAATCTAAATCAAACCTACTATTAATAATTAAATAATTCCTATTTAAAACTAAATACTTACCTATAAAATAAACCCTAAGCTAGCTACAATATAACTAATAGTTACATTGTATCTAGCTTAGGCTTTATTTTTATTTTACAGGCAAGTTTTTATTTATTTTAACTAGGTAGAATAGTTACTAAATAGTTATTAACTATTTACTAACTACCTAGCTAAAATAAATACAAATTTACCTGTAAAATAAAACCTAACCTAAGTTACACTAACACCTAACACTACAATTTAATAAATTACCTAAATTAAATACAATTTAATTACAATACAATTAAACAAATCAAATACAATTAGCTAAATTACAAAAACAAACACTAAATTACAGAAAATAAAAAACAAATTACAAGATCTTTAAACTAATTACACCTAATCTAATAGCCCTATCAAAATAAAAAAAGCCCACCCAAAATAAAAAAAAACCCTAGCCTAAACTAAACTACCAATAGCCCTTAAAAGGGCCTTTTTGGGGGCATTGCCCCCAAGAAATCAGCTCTTTTACCTGTAAAAAAAATACACACAACCCCCTTCAACAGTAAAACCCACCACCCACACAACCAACCCTCCAAATAAAACCATAACTTAAAAAAACTAAGCTCCCCATTGCCCTGAAAAGGGCATTTGGATGGGCATTGCCCTTAAAAGGGCATTTAGCTCTAACCTAAAAATAAAACCCACCCAATACACCCTTAAAAAATCCTAACACTAACCCCCGAAGATCCACTTACCGGGAGAAGTCTTCATCCAAGCGGCAAGATGTTCTCAACGAAGCCGGCAGAAGTGGGCCTCCAGACGGGCAGAAGTGGTCCTCCAGACGGGCTGATTGGAACAGCCAATAGAATGCGAGCTCAATCCTATTGGCTGATTGCTCCGAGTTGGAAGGATGAAGATAGAAGATGCCATCTGGATGAAGACTTCTGCCCATCTGGAGGACCACTTATGCCCGTCAGGAAGACCACTTCTGCCGGCTTCGTTGAGGACATCTTGCCGCTTGGATGAAGACTTCTCCCGGTAAGTGGATCTTCGGGGGTTAGTGTTAGGATTTTTTAAGGTTGTATTGGGTGGGTTTTATTTTTAGGTTAGGGCTTTGGGCCGCAATATAGCTAAATGCCCTTTTAAGGGCAATGCCCATCCAAATGCCCTTTTCAGGGCAATAGGGAGCTTAGTTTTTTTTAGTTAGGATTTTATTTGGGGGGTTGGTTGTGTGGGTGGTGGGTTTTACTGTTGGGGGGGTTGTGTGTATTTTTTTTTACAGGTAAAAAAAGCTGATTTCTTGGGGGGCAATGCCCCGCAAAAGGCCCTTTTAAGGGCTATTGGTAGTTTAGTTTAGGCTAGGTCTTTTTTATTTTGGGTGGGCTTTTTTTATTTTGATAGGGCTATTAGATTAGGTGTAATTAGTTTAAAGATCTTGTAATTTGTTTTTTAATTTCTGTAATTTAGTGTTTTTTTGTAATTTAGCTAATTGTATTTGATTTATTTAATTGTATTTCATTTAGGAAATTTATTTAATTGTAGTGTAGTGTTAGGTGTTAGTGTAACTTAGGTTAGGTTTTATTTTACAAGTAAATGTATTAATTTTAGCTAGGTAGTTATTAAATAGTTAACAACTATTTAGTAACTATTCTACCTAGTTAAAATAAATACAAACTTGCCTGCAAAATAAAAATAAAGCCTAAGCTAGATACAATGTAACTATTAGTTCTATTGTAGCTAGATTAGGGTTTATTTTATAGGTATTTAGTTTTAAATAGGAATAATTTATGTAATGATAGTAATTTTATTTAGATTTATTTAAATTATATTTAAGTTAGGGGGTGTTTAAGTTAGGGTTAGACTTAGGTTTAGGGGTTAATAAATTTAGAATAGTGGCGGCGACGTTGGGGGCAGCAGATTAAGGGTTAATAAATGTAGGTAGGTAGCGCCGACATTGGGGGAGGGAGATTAGGGGTTAATAAATATAATGTAGGTGTCGGCGATATTGGGGTCAGCAGATTAGGGGTTAATAAGTATAATGTAGGTGGCTGCGATGTCCGGAGCGGCAGATTAGGGGTTAATAAGTGTAAGAGTAGGGGTGTTTAGACTTGGGGTTCATGTTAGGGTGTTAGGTGTAAACATAAAATGTGTTTCCCCATAGGAATCAATGGGGCTGCGTTACTGAGCTAAACGCTGCTTTTTTGCAGGGGTTAGACTTTTTCTCAGTCGGCTCTCCCCATTGATGTCTATGGGGAAATCGTACACATAAAACCAGCTTACTGCTCACTCAATCAGCGCTGGTATTGGAGTGCAGTGTGGAGCTCAATTTTGCTCTACGCTCACTTCTTGCCTTTTAACGCCGGGTTTGTAAAAACCCGTAATACCAGCGCTGCAGGTACGTGAGCGGTGAGAATAAAGTGCAAGTTAGCACCGCACCCCTGTTACCGCAAAACATGTAATCTAGCACCTATTTATTATAACCGCTTCACTAATATCAGTAACACAAAACTAAACCAAATCTGTAAAAATAAATAAAAACACAAAATGTCAAACCCAGCAAATCCAGGCCTGGAGAACAGTGATATTGATAAATAAAAGGTTTTCCTTAATTTGGACCTGAGTGCTGCCTTGTCATTCTGGAATATTCACCTATGGGGGTCGATTTATTAATCAGTGGATGCTGCTTCCGACCCACTCCACTTCAGTTCCGCCTGAAGCGGAAGTTAAGAAGCGGCGGTCCTGCTCCTTAACTCGTCGGCCACCTCTGAGGTGGCGGACAGCAATCAGCCTGATCAAATACGATCGGGTTGCTTGACACCTCCTGCTACCGAATCTGCAGGGGGCGGCATTGCACCAGCAGTTCACCAGAACTGCTGGTGCAATGCTAAATGCAGACAGCGTATGCGGCGGACATGATACGCTACATCGTATCATGTCCGTCCGCACAATAGTAAATTGACCCCATGGAGTGACTATTTTCTCTTTTCTAAATGTGTTAACTTATTCTCCCCATAGACATCAACAGAGGGGCAGAAGACAAAAAGCACTTGCGCACTCTTTCAACACCATATTAAAGGAACAGTAAATGTAAAAAATTCATTATTATAAAATATTAATAATTCATGTAAATAATTATATATAGATAAATACCATATACCTCTGAACCCTTATAAAATATTTTTATAAATATTTACATGAATCATTTTTATCAGATCGTGTATATAATTGTAGCTGAATGTATTTATGTTATGTTTGGTGCATGTCTTAGCCTTTCAGCGAGGTCTTCAGTCACGCTAACCCTACGCACATTAAATTCAATTGTGGTTAAGTGAACGTGTTTACTTACAACTTGTAATATGTGTGCGAATTAACTCGGGTGCGATATTACTTTATCGCGCCCATAATAACTTTAACGCGCCACTTGTAATCTATGCTTTTAGCTAGGCCTCCAATTACAAGATGCAGAAGGACTTACAGGAAATCAGAGGCTTGCACTGATGACCTTAAGTGCCAGATGACACATTATCGTGTTGCTTCCAGACAGTGGGAGAAGCAGATAATTACAAATATTACACAACTATCTCACACTAGATACATTTGCTATGGAACTGTTCCTTGGCCCTGCACGATCTCTGCCCTATATCTGTTTCTTCCCAGCAGATTCTGAAAACCCACAATCTGCTTATGTATCTGCACCACTGCTCATTTGTTTTTGCCTTTGAGGTTCCTAAAATCTGGGAATGTTTACCTATTGTTTCTTGCCCTGATTTATTCCTTGTGTAAATGTCTGATCTGCCCCTGATGAGTGAATCTGTGCTGATATTGCTGTCTTTCCTCCTGGGTCCTGTTTGTTAATTAGCTAATAAGACTCATGTGATTCTGGTCTTCAGTTAATTTGCCCCTAAGCTTGTATCAGAAGCCGTATAATGCTCTTCCAGAAACATATTGTAAGTGACAGTGAGAACTTGAGTAAGATGAGCAATGCTACAGGAGAGGTGTTGTACATACAAGGCTCTGGGTTATAAACAGGTTTCTTGATTTTGTTAACTGATGATTTTGCATAAACTTATTACTGCATCTACACACACAAATATACGCAAACATACATAGTAATCTTGCACATCTCACCTTCCCATCTCTCCTTCCCGCTCATGATCTTCCACAAACTTCTATCCTTTTGCAGGTGTCTGACTCACATACCAAATAAAATATTAATATTAATCCTATTAATTTTACTTAAGTTAATTCTCCTACTGGTTACTGAGGACTTCTCCAGGGATCCTCACCCTTAATCCAGAGAAATACAATCCCAACGTTTCCTAATACACCCACAAATACCCATAGCTTCTGCAACGGCATACCTATTGTCTGTACTCCTCTCCCATAGCCATCTTCTCCTGTGCTTTCTGGAATGTTCTACTAGCAAAAAAAAACATAATTTATGTAAGAACTTACCTGATAAATTCATTTCTTTCATATTGGCAAGAGTCCATGAGCTAGTGACATATGGGATATACAATCCTACCAGGAGGGGCAAAGTTTCCCAAACCTCAAAATGCCTATAAATACACCCCTCACCACACCCACAATTCAGTTTAACGAATAGCCAAGCAGTGGGGTGATAAAGAAAGGAGTAGAAAGCATCAACAAAGGAAATTTGGAAATAATTGTGCTTTATGCAAAAAATCATAACCACCATAAAAAAGGTGGGCCTCATGGACTCTTGCCAATATGAAAGAAATGAATTTATCAGGTAAGTTCTTACATAAATTATGTTTTCTTTCATGTAATTGGCAAGAGTCCATGAGCTAGTGACATATGGGATATCAATACCCAAGATGTGGAGTCTTCCACTCAAGAGTCACTAAAGAGGGAGGGAATAAAATAAAAACAGCCATATACCGCTGAAAAAATTAATCCACAACCCAAAAAAATATTTTATTTTCATTTTTTAAAGAAAAAAACTTAAATCAGAAGCAGAAGAATCAAACTTAAACAGCTGCCTGAAGAACTTTTCTACCAAAAACTGCTTCCGAAGAAGCAAATACATAAAAACGGTAGAATTTAGTAAATGTATGCAAAGAGGACCAAGTCGCTGCTTTGCAAATCTGATCAACTGAAGCTTCATTCTTAAAAACCCACGAAGTGGAGACTGATCTAGTAGAATGAGTTAAAATTCTCTGAGGCGGGGCTTGACCCGACTCCAAATAAGCTTAATGAATCAAAAAGCTTTAACATAATATTTCAAAGCTCTCACCTCATCCAAAGAATGTAAGGATCTTTCCAAAGGATTCCTAGGATTAGGACACAAGGAAGAGACAACAATTTCTCTACTAATGTTGTTAGAATTCACAACCTGAGGTAAAAATTCAAATGAAGTCTGCAAAACCGCCTTATCCTGATGAAAAATCAGAAAGATTCACAAGAAAGAGCAGATAGCTCAGAAACTCTTCTAGCAGAAGAGATAGCCAAAAAGAACAACACTTTCCAAGAAAGTAGTTAAATGTCCAAAGAATGCATAGGCTCAACTGGAGAAGCCTGTAAAGCCTTCAGAACCAAATTAAGACTCCAAGGAGGAGAAATTGATTTAATGACAGGCTTAATACGAACTAAAGCCTGTACAAAACAGTGTATATCAGGAAGTATAGCAATCTTTCTGTGAAATAAAACAGAAAGAGCGGAGATTTGTCCTTTCAAGGAACTTGCAGACAAAACCTTATCCAAACCATCCTGAAGAAACTGAAAAATTCTAGGAATTCTAAAAGAATGCCAGGAGAATTTATGAGAAGAACACCATGAAATGTAAGTCTTCCAAACTCTATAATAAATCTTCCTAGAGACTGATTTGCGAGCTTGAAACATAGCATCAATCACTGAGTCAGAGAAACCTCTATGACTTAGTACTAAGCGTTCAATTTCCATACCTTCAAATTTAATGATTTGAGATCCTGATGGAAAAAAGGACCTTGAGATAGTAGGTCTGGCCGTAACGGAAGTGGCCAAGGCGGGCAACTGGACATCTGAACCAGTTCCGCATACCAAAACCTGTGTGGCCATGCTGGCGCTACCAGCAACACAAATGATTGTTCCATGATGATTTTTGGAAATCACTCTTGGAAGGAGAACTAGAGGCGGGAAGATATAAGCAGGATGAAAACACCAAGAAAGTATCAGCGCATCCACAACTTCCGCCTGAACATCCCTGGACCTGGATAGGTATGTGGGAAGTTTCTTGTTTAGATGAGAGGCCATGAGATCTATCTCTGGAAGACCCCATATCTGAACAATATGAGAAAAAACATCTGGATGGAGAGACCACTCCCCTGGATGTAAAGTCTGGCGGCTGAGATAATCCGCTTCCCAAATGTCTACACCTGGGATATGCACCGCAGAGATTAGACAGGAGCTGGATTCCGCCCAAACAAGTATTCAAGATACTTCTTCATAGCGTGGGGACTGTGAGTCCCACCCCGATGATTGACATATGCCACTGATGTGAAAATGTCTGTCTGAAAACAAATGAACGGTTCTTTCTTTAACAGAGGCCAAAACTGAAGAGCTCTGAGAATTGCACAGAGTTCTAAAATATTTATTGGAAATTTCGCCTCTTGAAATTTCCAAACCCCTTGTGCTGTCAGAGATCCTCAAACAGCTCCCCAACCTGAAAGACTTGCATCTGTTGTGATCACAGTCCAGGTTGGACGAACAAAAGAAGCCCCTTGAACTAAACGATGGTGATCTATCCACCATGTCAGAGAGTGTCGTACATTGGGATTTAAGGATATTAATTGTGATATCTTTGTATAATCCCTGCACCATTGATTCAGCATACAAAGCTGAAGAAGTCTCATGTGAAAACGAGCAAAGGGGATCGCGTCCGATGCTGCAGTCATGAGACCTAAAACTTCCATGCACATAGCCACTGAAGTGAATGACTGAGACAGAAGGTGCCGGCAGGCTGCAACCAATTTTAAACGTCTCTTGTCTGTTAGAGACAGAGTCATGGACACTGAATCCATCTGGAAGCCTAAAACGGTGACCCTTGTCTGAGGAATCAAGAAACTTTTTGGTAAATTGATCCTCCAACCATGTTTCCGAAGAAACAACACTAGTTGATTCGTGTGAGATTCTGCAGTACGTAAAGACTGAGCTAGTACCAAGATAATGTCTAAATAAGGAAACACCGCAATACCCTGTTCTCTGATTACACCCAGAACCCTTGAAAAGATTCTTGAAGCGGTTGCTAGGCCAAATGGAAGAGCAACAAATTGGTAATGCTTGTCTAGAAAAGAGAATCTCAGAAACTGATAATGTTCTGGATGAATCGGAATATGAAGGTATGCATCCTGCAAGTCTATTGTGGACATATAATGTCCTCGCTGAACAAAAGGCAGAATAGTCCTTATAGTCACCAACTTGAAAGTTTGTACTCTTACATAACGATTCAAATTTTTCAGATCCAAAACTGGTCTGAATAAATTTTCATTCTTTGGGACAATGAAATAGATTTGAATAAAACCCCAAACCTTGTTCCAGAAGAGGAACTGGCATGATTACCCCGAAGACTCCAGGTCTGAAACATACTTCAGGAAAGCCTGAGCCTTTACTGGATCTACTGGGATACGTGAGAGAAAAAATCTTCTCACAGGAGGTCTTACTCTGAATCCTATTCGATAGCCTAGAGAGACAATGCTCTGAATCCATTGATTTTGAACAGAATTTATCCAAATATCCTTGAAAAACCTTAATCTGCCCCCTACCAGCTGAGCTGGAATGAGGACCGCACCTTCATGCGGACTTAGGGGCTGACTTTGGTTTCCTAAAAGGCTTGGATTTATTCCAATTTGAGGAAGGCTTCCAATTGGAGGCAGATTCCTTGGGGGGAGGATTGAGTTTTTGTTCCTTATTCTGACGAAAGGAACGAAAACGGTTAGAAGCCTTAGATTTACCTTTAGGTTTTTTATCCTGAGGCAGAAAAAACTCCCTTTCCCCCAGTAACAGTTGAAATAATAGAATCCAACTGAGAACCAAATAAATTATTACCTTGGAAAGAAAGAGATAGTAATCTAGATTTAGATGTCATATCAGCATTCCAAGATTTAAGGCACAAAGCTCTTCTAGCTAATATAGCTAAAGATATGGATCTAACATCATAAATAAAATGATTAGCATGTTGCATTAAGCGAATAATGCTAGATATGTCAGAATCCAATTCATGTTGCGCTTAATTCTCCAACCAGAAAGTTGATGCCACCGCAACATCAGCCAAAGAAATTGTAGGTCTGAGAAGATGACCTGAATATAAATAGGCCTTCCTTAGATAAGATTCAAGCTTCTTATCAAAAGGATCCTTAAAGGAAGTACTATCTTCCATAGGAATAGTGGTACGTTTAGCAAGAGTAGAAATAGCCCCATCAACTTTGGGGATCTTTTCCCAAAACTCTATAGATTTTGCTGGCAAAGGATACAATTTTTGAACCTTGAAGAAGGAATAAAAAGAAGTACCTGTCTTATTCCATTCCTTAGAAATCATATCAGAAATAGCCTCAGGAATAGGAAAAACCCCTGGAGAAACCACAGGAGGTTTAAAAACAGCATTAAAACGTTTATTAGACTGAACGTCAAGAGGACTGGTTACCTCAATATCCAAAGTAATTAACACTTCATTTAATAAAGAACGCATGTACTCAATTTTAAATAAATAAGTAGATTTGTCAGTGTCAATGTCTGAGGAGGATCTACTGAATCAGATAGATCCTTAACAGAAGAGGATAAATTATCATATAGTTGGTCATTTGAAATTTCATCAACTAAATGAGAATTTTTAAAAAGACCTATTACATTTATTTGAAGGTGAAAATGCAGACAAAGCCTTCAAAATAGAATCAGAAATAAATTCTTTAAAATTTACAGGTATATTATGCACATTAGAAGTTGAAGGAACTGCAACTGGCAATGTACTATTACTGATGGATACACTATCTGCATGTAAAAGTTTATCAAAACAACTATTACAAATGACATTCAGCGATATAATTTCTACAATTTTATAACTAATGACTTAGCTTTGGTAGAACCGATGTCAGGCAGTAATGTTCCAGCAGAAGCTTCTGAGGCAGGATCAAAGTAAGACATCATGCAAAATGTAAGAGAAAAAAACAACATATAAAGCAAAATGATCTATTTCCTTATATGACAGTTTCAGGAATGGGAAAAAACAGAATTTATGTTTACCTGATAAATTTCTTTCTCCAACGGTGTGTCCGGTCCACGGCGTCATCCTTACTTGTGGGATATTCTCTTCCCCAACAGGAAATGGCAAAGAGCCCAGCAAAGCTGGTCACATGATCCCTCCTAGGCTCCGCCTACCCCAGTCATTCGACCGACGTTAAGGAGGAATATTTGCATAGGAGAAACCATATGGTACCGTGGTGACTGTAGTTAAAGAAAATAAAATATCAGACCTGATTAAAAAAAAAAACCAGGGCGGGCCGTGGACCGGACACACCGTTGGAGAAAGAAATTTATCAGGTAAACATAAATTCTGTTTTCTCCAACATAGGTGTGTCCGGTCCACGGCGTCATCCTTACTTGTGGGAACCAATACCAAAGCTTTAGGACACGGATGAAGGGAGGGAGCAAATCAGGTCACCTAAATGGAAGGCACCACGGCTTGCAAAACCTTTCTCCCAAAAATAGCCTCAGAAGAAGCAAAAGTATCAAACTTGTAAAATTTGGTAAAAGTGTGCAGTGAAGACCAAGTCGCTGCCCTACATATCTGATCAACAGAAGCCTCGTTCTTGAAGGCCCATGTGGAAGCCACAGCCCTAGTGGAATGAGCTGTGATTCTTTCGGGAGGCTGCCGTCCGGCAGTCTCGTAAGCCAATCTGATGATGCTTTTAATCCAAAAAGAGAGAGAGGTAGAAGTTGCTTTTTGACCTCTCCTTTTACCTGAATAAACAACAAACAAGGAAGATGTTTGTCTAAAATCCTTTGTAGCATCTAAATAGAATTTTAGAGCGCGAACAACATCCAAATTGTGCAACAAACGTTCCTTCTTTGAAACTGGTTTTGGACACAGAGAAGGTACGATAATCTCCTGGTTAATGTTTTTGTTAGAAACAACTTTTGGAAGAAAACCAGGTTTAGTACGTAAAACCACCTTATCTGCATGGAACACCAGATAAGGAGGAGAACACTGCAGAGCAGATAATTCTGAGACTCTTCTAGCAGAAGAAATCGCAACTAAAAACAAAACTTTCCAAGATAATAACTTAATATCAACGGAATGTAAGGGTTCAAACGGAACCCCCTGAAGAACTGAAAGAACTAAATTGAGACTCCAAGGAGGAGTCAAAGGTTTGTAAACAGGCTTGATTCTAACCAGAGCCTGAACAAAGGCTTGAACATCTGGCACAGCTGCCAGCTTTTTGTGAAGTAATACCGACAAGGCAGAAATCTGTCCCTTCAGGGAACTTGCAGATAATCCTTTTTCCAATCCTTCTTGAAGGAAGGATAGAATCCTAGGAATCTTAACCTTGTCCCAAGGGAATCCTTTAGATTCACACCAACAGATATATTTTTTCCAAATTTTGTGGTAAATCTTTCTAGTCACAGGCTTTCTGGCCTGAACAAGAGTATCGATCACAGAATCTGAGAATCCTCGCTTCGATAAAATCAAGCGTTCAATCTCCAAGCAGTCAGCTGGAGTGAAACCAGATTCGGATGTTCGAACGGACCCTGAACAAGAAGGTCTCGTCTCAAAGGTAGCTTCCAAGGTGGAGCCGATGACATATTCACCAGATCTGCATACCAAGTCCTGCGTGGCCACGCCGGAGCTATCAAGATCACCGACGCCCTCTCCTGCTTGATCCTGGCTATCAGCCTGGGGATGAGAGGAAATGGCGGGAACACATAAGCTAGTTTGAAGGTCCAAGGTGCTACTAGTGCATCCACTAGAGCCGCCTTGGGATCCCTGGATCTGGCCCCGTAGCAAGGAACTTTGAAGTTCTGACGAGAGGCCATCAGATCCATGTCTGGAATGCCCCACAGGTGAGTGACTTGGGCAAAGATTTCCGGATGGAGTTCCCACTCCCCCGGATGCAATGTCTGACGACTCAGAAAATCCGCTTCCCAATTTTCCACTCCTGGGATGTGGATAGCAGACAGGTGGCAGGAGTGAGACTCCGCCCAAAGAATAATTTTGGTTACTTCTTCCATCGCTAGGGAACTCCTTGTTCCCCCCTGATGGTTGATGTACGCAACAGTCGTCATGTTGTCTGATTGAAACCGTATGAACCTGGTCCTCGCAAGCTGGGGCCAGGCCTGGAGCGCATTGAATATCGCTCTCAGTTCCAGAATATTTATCGGTAGAAGAGATTCTTCCCGAGACCAAAGACCCTGAGCTTTCAGGGATCCCCAGACCGCGCCCCAGCCTATCAGACTGGCGTCGGTCGTGACAATGACCCACTCTGGTCTGTGGAACATCATCCCTTGAGACAGATTGTCCAGGGACAGCCACCAACGGAGTGAGTCTCTGGTCCTCTGATTTACTTGTATCTTCGGAGACAAGTCTGTATAGTCCCCATTCCACTGACTGAGCATGCACAGTTGTAATGGTCTTAGATGAATGCGCGCAAAAGGAACTATGTCCATCGCCGCCACCATCAACCCGATCACTTCCATGCACTGAGCTATGGAAGGAAGAGGAACGGAATGAAGTATCCGACAAGAGTCCAGAAGCTTTGTTTTTCTGGCCTCTGTTAGAAAGATCCTCATTTCTAAGGAGTCTATAATTGTTCCCAAGAAGGGAACCCTTGTTGACGGGGATAGAGAACTCTTTTCCACGTTCACTTTCCAGCCGTGAGATCTGAGAAAGGCCAGGACAATGTCCGTGTGAGCCTTTGCTTGAGGAAGGGACGACGCTTGAATCAGAATGTCGTCCAGGTAAGGTACTACTGCAATGCCCCTTGGTCTTAGCACCGCTAGAAGGGACCCTAGTACCTTTGTGAAAATCCTTGGAGCCGTGGCTAATCCGAAAGGAAGCGCCACGAACTGGTAATGTTTGTCCAGGAATGCAAACCTTAGGAACCGATGATGTTCCTTGTGGATAGGAATATGTAGATACGCATCCTTTAAATCCACCGTGGTCATAAATTGACCTTCCTGGATGGAAGGAAGGATAGTTCGAATGGTTTCCATCTTGAACGATGGGACCTTGAGAAATTTGTTTAAGATCTTGAGATCTAGGATTGGTCTGAACGTTCCCTCTTTTTTGGGAACTATGAACAGATTGGAGTAGAACCCCATCCCTTGTTCTCTTAATGGAACAGGATGAATCACTCCCATTTTTAACAGGTCTTCTACACAATGTAAGAACGCCTGTCTTTTTATGTGGTCTGAAGACAACTGCGACTTGTGGAACCTCCCCCTTGGGGGAAGTCCCTTGAATTCCAGAAGATAACCCTGGGAGACTATTTCTAGCGCCCAAGGATCCAGAACATCTCTTGCCCAAGCCTGAGCGAAGAGAGAGAGTCTGCCCCCCACCAGATCCGGTCCCGGATCGGGGGCCAATATTTCATGCTGTCTTGGTAGCAGTGGCAGGTTTCTTGGCCTGCTTTCCCTTGTTCCAGCCTTGCATTGGTCTCCAAGCTGGCTTGGCCTGAGAAGTATTACCCTCTTGCTTAGAGGACGTAACACCTTGGGCTGGTCCGTTTTTACGAAAGGGACGAAAATTAGGTCTATTTTTAGCCTTGAAGGGCCGATCCTGAGGAAGGGCGTGGCCCTTACCCCCAGTGATATCAGAGATAATCTCTTTCAAGTCAGGACCAAACAGCGTTTTCCCCTTGAAAGGAATGTTTAGTAGCTTGTTCTTGGAAGACGCATCAGCCGACCAAGATTTCAACCAAAGCGCTCTGCGCGCCACAATAGCAAACCCAGAGTTCTTAGCCGCTAACTTAGCCAATTGCAAAGAGGCGTCTAGAGTGAAAGAATTAGCCAATTTGAGAGCATTGATTCTGTCCATAATCTCCTCATAAGGAGGAGAGTCACTATCGAGCACCTTAAGCAGTTCATCAAACCAGAAATATGCGGCTGTAGTGACAGGGACAATGCATGAAATGGGTTGTAGAAGGTAACCCTGCTGAACAAACATCTTTTTAAGCAAACCTTCTAATTTTTTATCCATAGGATCTTTGAAAGCACAACTATCCTCTATGGGAATAGTGGTGCGTTTGTTTAAAGTAGAAACCGCTCCCTCGACCTTGGGGACTGACTGCCATAAGTCCTTTCTGGGGTCGACCATAGGAAACAATTTTTTAAATATGGGGGGAGGGACGAAAGGAATACCGGGCCTTTCCCATTCTTTATTAACAATGTCCGCCACCCGCTTGGGTATAGGAAAAGCTTCTGGGAGCCCCGGCACCTCTAGGAACTTGTCCATTTTACATAGTTTCTCTGGGATGACTAAATTTTCACAATCATCCAGAGTGGATAATACCTCCTTAAGCAAAATGCGGAGATGTTCCAATTTAAATTTAAATGTAATCACATCAGATTCAGCCTGCTGAGAAATGTTCCCTAAATCAGTAATTTCTCCCTCAGACAAAACCTCCCTGGCCCCCTCAGATTGGGTTAGGGGCCCTTCAGAGATATTAATATCAGCGTCGTCATGCTCTTCAGTAACTAAAACAGAGCAGCCACGCTTACGCTGACAAGGGTTCATTTTGGCTAAAATGTTTTTGACAGAATTATC
Organism: Bombina bombina; assembly: GCF_027579735.1. Lineage (NCBI taxonomy): Eukaryota > Metazoa > Chordata > Amphibia > Anura > Bombinatoridae > Bombina > Bombina bombina. The sequence continues at coordinate 1,139,040,563 of NC_069503.1, read as the reverse complement.
CATTACAGCCGTTAATTGTTGCATAGTAAGGAGTATTGGCGCGCTAGATGTACTAGGGGCCTCCTGAGTGGGCAAGACTCGTGTAGACGAAGGAGGGAATGATGCAGTACCATGCTTACTCCCCTCACTTGAGGAATCATCTTGGGCATCATTGTCATTATCACATAAATCACATTTATTTAAATGAATAGGAATTCTGGCTTCCCCACATTCAGAACACAGTCTATCTGGTAGTTCAGACATGTTAAACAGGCATAAACTTGATCAGAAAGTACAAAAAACGTTTTAAAATAAAACCGTTACTGTCACTTTAAATTTTAAACTGAACACACTTTATTACTGCAATTGCGAAAAAACATGAAGGAATTGTTCAAAATTCACCAAATTTTCACCACAGCGTCTTAAAGCCTTGAAAATATTGCACACCAATTTTGGAAGCTTTAACCCTTAAAATAACGGAACCGGAGCCGTTTTAAGCTTTAAACCCCTTTACAGTCCCTGGTATCTGCTTTGCTGAGACCCAACCAAACCCAAAGGGGAATACGATACCAAATGACGCCTTCAGAAGTCTTTTATAAGTATCAGAGCTCCTCTCACATGCGACTGCATGCCATGCCTCTCAAAAACAAGTGCGCAACACCGGCGCGAAAATGAGACTCTGCCTATGCTTTGGGAAAGCCCCTAAAGAATAAGGTGTCTAAAACAGTGCCTGCCGATATTATTAAATCAAAATACCCAGAATAAATGATTCCTCAAGGCTAAATAAGTGTTAATATCAATCGATTTAGCCCAAAAAAAGTCTACAGTTTAAATAAGCCCTTGTGAAGCCCTTATTTACAATCGTAATAAACATGGCTTACCGGATCCCATAGGGAAAATGACAGCTTCCAGCATTACATCGTCTTGTTAGAATGTGTCATACCTCAAGCAGCAAGAGACTGCAAACTGTTCCCCCAACTGAAGTTAATTGCTCTCAACAGTCCTGTGTGGAACAGCCATGGATTTTAGTTACGGTTGCTAAAATCATTTTCCTCATACAAACAGAATTCTTCATCTCTTTTCTGTTTCTGAGTAAATAGTACGTACCAGCACTATTTTAAAATAACAAACTCTTGATTGAATAATGAAAAACTACAGTTAAACACTAAAAAACTCTAAGCCATCTCCGTGGAGATGTTGCCTGTACAACGGCAAAGAGAATGACTGGGGTAGGCGGAGCCTAGGAGGGATCATGTGACCAGCTTTGCTGGGCTCTTTGCCATTTCCTGTTGGGGAAGAGAATATCCCACAAGTAAGGATGACGCCGTGGACCGGACACACCTATGTTGGAGAAAATGCAAATAGCATAGCCCTCTGATATTGAAAAAATCAAGAGGCAAACATCAATGGGGTATTGAAATAATGAAAAAGTTGGCGCCAAGTATGACGCACAACGTAACTAAACTTTTTTGGCACCAAAAAATAACCGGAAATGACACACTCGCGTCACTAATGACGCAACCGTGGGGAAATGACGAACTTGCGTCATAGACGCACTCTTTCGCGCCAAAAAAATCTTCGCGCCAAAAATGACGCAATAAAGTTTAGCATTTGTCGCACCCGTGGGCCTAATACCGCCCGCAATTTGTAAGAAGTAGTCAATTGAAAAAAAAAAAAAAAGAATAAACCCCAGGTAAGAAATAAATTTCATTTTAAAAGATGTTTATATTCCCCAAATATGAAACTGACAGTCTGCAGAAGGAAATACATGAACCTGACTCATGGCAAATATAAGTACAATACATATATTTAGAACTTTATATAAATGCATAAAGTGCCAAACCATAGCTGAGGTGTCTTAAGTAATAAAAAACATACTTACCAAAAGACACCCATCCACATATAGCAGATAGCCAAACCAGTACTGAAACAGTTATCAGTAGAGGTAATGGTAAATTGAGAGTATATCGTCGATCTGAAAAGGGAGGTAGGAGATGAATCTCTACGACCGATAACAGAGAACCCATGAAATAGACCCCCGTTAGGGAAATCATCGTATTCAATAAGTGATACTCCCTTCACGTCCCTCTGACATTCGCTGTACTCTAAGAGGAATCGGGCTTCAACAATGCTGAGAAGCGCATATCAACGTAGAAATCTTAGCACTAACTTACTTCACCACCTCCATAGGAGGCAAAGTTTGTAAAACTGAATTGTGGGTGTGGTGAGGGGTGTATTTATAGGCATTTTGAGGTTTGGGAAACTTTGCCCCACCTGGTAGGATTGTATATCCCATATGTCACTAGCTCATGGACTCTTGCCAATTACATGAAAGAAACTTACATCCGTTCATGACTTCTTGTTATCAGTGAAACCTAGGTCACTGCCTCTGACACAGTATCACTTTGGTCACATACCAAGAGGTGGTGACAGAAAGTGAGATAGTGCGAGTATCCCAATTTCACCCAGCTGTACCTCCTGGGAGATACCTTCTACCCCATCTCTCTTTAAGCTCCTTTGATGTTCACCCTATGTTGATAGTATATACCAGGGGTGTCAAATTGGCGGCCTGCGACTCCTCCATGAAAAATAATAATTATAATATGCTTACTATTTAAAGAGTGAGCACACTTACTGTTCGGGTTGCGCATGCGTGCAACCTCCATTCAACTCTCCATTACAATGACTGATTCACTACTTCTCTGCTCCTTTCTACGCTGTTCATCTCCCTGTCATACTAAATATTCTAAACTTTAATGTGATGGATGGCACAGCCATATTACTGTTTGAATTAAATCTCTCTTTTTTAGTATCAACTCTATGATAGTCTGTTGAGTCTCAGTCCTGTGCCTCCTACTCTATGGTTGTACAGATGAAAAACATACAGAAAGAGTACTATACCAGGAACGAACAACAGCTCAATAGCTTGTTCTATGGCGCGTTACCACATAGAAGCAAACTCTTTTAGCCCAATTGTGCTTTTCACAGAGGAGAACTTTCCAGAAGTATATAAGTCTGATCCCGCCTAACAAGGTCAGTAGAGCCCCAAAATACCAAGCAATCCTCCTCTGAAGAATGAACATGGCAACCCCAGATGATTGGTTGCCATGTTCCGTATTTAGAGGAGAATTGCCTGGTATTTAAACCCTGGACTGACCTTGTGAGGTGCAAAAATAGTTGATATACTTCAGGAAAGTTCTCATCTGTGAAAAGCACAATTAGGCCAAAAGAGGCTGCACCCATGTGGTAACTGGCCATAGAACAAGCTATTAAGCTGTTGTTCGTTCCTGGTCGAGAGTTTCTCTTTTTATATGTATTTGCAATACGACCCTGGGGAACCAAAAGTGGACTACTTGCCCAATGTCTTTATAAGTAATATGGCTGCACCTCAGTGGCAAAGCCCAAAAATGTCCAAATGGGGTTGCCATGTTCCTTGTCCTTGTCCAGAGGATAGTTGCCTAATATATTTCAAGGCTGGACTGACCTTGTTAAGTGGGATCAGACTGATATTTTCAGGAAAGTTCTCCTCTATGAAATACACAACTGGACTAAAAGAGACTGCTTCTAATTGTTAACTAACCATCTCTTTCTGTATGTACACATGAAAAACTCATAACCTTATTAACCTTATTTGGATTGTAGTACCACCTCTACTATGATGACATCCACATCTGTATAAAAATCTAATGTACATATATATATATATATACACAGAACAAATAGAATGTCAGGAGATAAATCCACTGACAAACCCCACTAGCGCTTCTTACACGGACACCTATAATACTAGGTGAATTCACATCCAGTACTATAAAAAAGTGTATGAAAGTATTTGCAGATGATTACAGATAATAGCAGCCTGTCCTAAGTAAAAGGGAGGTCCCTCAAACCTCTCTAAACACAAGTAAAAATACAGAAAGAAGCAGGATGGTGCTATACAAAAGGTACTATGCAAAATAGGTATACATATACTACCCAATACAATTCAATATATCATGTGTACATTGTGTCGAAGAAAAATGTAAATAAGGAATTGCTTGAGAAAAAAAAGTGATGATCACTGTCGAACGTCACTTCATATACAGCCCCCACTCAGTTGTAAACTTACTTCCTCTGAAGCAGCCGGGCACAGTCTGTGTTGAGAGATTCATCATAACCACAAATTTAGGTGACACAGGCATTACAGACTGCTGGAGATTGTCTCTTTACTACGAAGGAGCCTTCAGGCTATCCAGTTCCATACTCTGAGAGGTGACAAGTGTTTTACCGATATGATCTTTCTTACCTCATATGGATTGAGGGCATTTGAAGTGACGTTTGACAGTGATTATCACTTTTTTTCTCAAGCAATTCCTTAATTACATTTTTCTTGGACTCAATGTACAGATGATATGATATGATGATATATGATATGATTGTATTGGGTAATATATGTATACATATTTTGCATAGTACCTTTTGTATAGCGCATATATATACAGTATATATATATTTTATATATATATATATATATATATATATATATATATATATATATATATATATATACCCTTCCTTTCAAATTCAGATAACCAATGTTTTTTTAACATTGGTTCATGGGTGACCTCCCATTACCATATATTAATTATTACCCAGTTTAAAAGCACTCAACACATGGAATACTGGACTATGCCATCTCCTTCAATCCTCATCTACTGGATTAATCAAAATTCTAAAAATTTTTACCAAAAAAAAAAAAAAAGGAAGATTTATATCATATATTATCTACCCCATTCATTTTTAATTGGCCTACCCGATAAAATATTATTTAGACTTCAATCTTCCTCCAGATTTATTGATCTAATCCATGGCTTATTCCCACCCACTCTATACCAATCCCTTTACTGGCTTCCATTACCCTCCATCATCAAATGGCTTCCATTACCCTCCATCATTAAATGACTTCCATTACCCTCCGTCATTAAATGTAAAATTCTAGCCCCCAACCACTAAGTCCTCACAATAAAATACAACGCTTCTTTATATCACTTCTCTCACCTTTACGTACTCCCTCATTTGGCTCTAGCAGAGCTTCATGATCTTGTAAGTACTATTCCCCAATTTGTTAATCATTAACAGGTTTAAATTGCCCCACAACCTTAACTATTTAGAGGAGTGAATCCCTAAAACCCATAAATTATCAAATGCACATTTAACAACAGTTATCTAAACTGAAAAATTGCTATTTATGTCAGTCTAAGACTTACAATCAGCTGACTCAACAAGCTACTCCCCCACCCTTTGTCTACATAAGTATTTTCTAAACTCTCCAGTGAGCAGCGTCTTCTATTCCTTCTGTCTGCTTATATCTATCCTCTGTTTATTTACTGTACCCCTTGTATAGAGCTGTGGAATATGCTGGCACATTAATAATAAGAATAGTAACACATTATTTGTTTACCTGAATATGCCTTCTGTTTGGTCACCATTTAGTGCCAGCACCTCCTCAGACAGCCGCGTCTGTACCCAAGGCAGCTGTCTGTCTGGGTATTTATCCTTCTGCATGTTCATGATCTCCTGCAACGAGCTGCCGAACATAGAGGGACTGAAAACTGCATTCCTTGCATGTTTGATCTCTTCTATATTTGGCTTCTTTAAACCCTTTAAATATAAGGTAATAAATCAGTGATTGATTGTGGTGATTGCAGAGCAACCACGAAAGATATCATTAGCTTTTAGAAGTACATTTTACAAGAAAATAAACCCAAACTGATATAGTAATTAAAAAATAGAAAACACAGAAACTAGTTAACCAAAAGCCACTCTGTGACCAAGCGTCTCAACTTATTTATTTTCACTGAGATACTGGTTTTAATAACATTGATCAGATTCATTTTACATACACTATTTGGCAAAAATACATTTCGGAGTGTGTCTGCAGAAATTTGTGCCCATTCAAGCAAAACAGCATTTGTGAGGTCAAACACTAATGTTGGACAAGAAGGTCTAGCTTGCTATCGGTGTTCCAGTTCATCCCAATGGTGTTCAATGGGGTTGAGGTCAGTGTTCTGTATAGGTCACATGAGTTCCTCCACATCAGACTTGTCAAACCATATCTTCATGAACCTTTCTTTGTTCACAGGAGCATAGTAATGACGGATCAGGAAAGTTCCTTCCTCAAATTGTTGCTACAACAATGGAAGCACACAATTGTCATAGGATTAAGATGACCCTTTATTGTAACTAAGGGGCATAGTCTAAACCCTGAACAGCCTCAGACCATTATCACTCCTCCACCAAACTATAGTAGATGGCAGTGCCACGTTTAAAGTCACTGAGCTCTTTACTATGACCAATTGTAATACCAATATTTGCCTATGGAGATTTCATGGAAATGTGCTGGATTTTACGCTTCCGTTAGCAATAGGTGTGGCTGAAACACCTGAAGTCAATAATTAGTAGGGGTGAACATATACTTTTGGCCATATAGTGTATTTAACACACCCATTTCTTAATACTAAAGTCTCCCAATGAGACACCAAGATTCCAATTCCAATCTGTTAAGAGGATATTGTTAGGAATTACATAGAATTTTATGGTAGATAAGAACCAAAAAGCCCATCAAGTCTACACATATTACATGTTACTGTTTTCTTAGAACAGCCTTATGCATGTCCCATCAAGTCTACACATATTACATGTTACTGTTTCCTTAGGATAACCTTCTGCATGTCCCATCAAGTCTACACATATTACATGTTATTTATTACTTAGGATAGCCTTCTGCATGTCCCATCAAGTCTACACATATTACATGTTACTGTTTTCTTAGGATAGGGTTATGCACGTCCTATTAAGTCTACACATATTACATGTTACTGTTTCCTTAGGATAGCCTTATGCAAGTCCCATCAAGTCTACACATATTACATGTTACTGTTTCCTTAGGATAGCCTTATGCACGTCCCATCAAGTCTACACATATTACATGTTACTGTTTCCTTAGGATAACCTTATGCATGTCCCATAAAGTTTACCCATATTACATGTTACTGTTTCCTTAGGATAGCCTTATGCATGTCCCATCAAGGCTACACATATTACATGTTACTGTTTCCTTAGGATAGCCTTATGCATGTCCCATCAGGTCTACACATATTACATGTTACTGTTTCCTTAGGATAGCCTTATGCATGTCCTATCAAGTCTACACATATTACATGTTACTGTTTCCTTAGGATAACCTTATGCATGTCCTATCAAGTCTACACATATTACATGTTACTGTTTCCTTAGGATAGCCTTATGCATGTCCTATCAAGTCTACACATATTACATGTTACTGTTTTCTTAGGAAAGGCTTATGCATGTCCCATCAAATCTATAAATATTACATGTTACTGTTTTCTTAGGATAGCCTTATGCATGTCCCATCAAGTATACACATATTACATGTTACTGTTTCCTTAGGATAGCCTTATGCATGTCCCATCAAGTCTATAAATATTACATGTTACTTATTACTTAGGATAGCCTTATGCATGTCCTATGAAGTCTACACATATTACATGTTACTTATTACTTAGGATAGCCTTATGCATGTCCCATGAAGTCTACACATATTACATGTTACTGTTTTATTAGGAAAGCCTTATGCATGACCCATCAAATCTACACATATTATATGTTACTGTTTTATTAGGATAGCCTTATGCATTTCCCATCAAGTCTACACATATTACATGTTACTTATTACTTAGGATAGCCTTATGTGTGTCCCTTCAAGTCTACACATATTACATGTTACTGTTTCCTTAGGATAGCCTTATGTGTGTCCCATCAAGTCTACACATACTACATGCTACAGTTTCCTTAGGATAGCCTTATGTATGTCCTATCAAGTCTACCCATATTACATGTTACTGTTTCCTTAGGATAGCCTTATGCATGTCCCATCAAGTCTACACATATTACATGTTACTGTTTCCTTAGGATAGCCTTCTGCATGTCCCATAAAGTCTACACATATTACATGTTACTGTTTCCTTAGGATAGCCTTATGCATTCCCCATCAAGTCAACACATATTACATGTTACTGTTTCCTTAGGATTGCCTTCTGCATGTCCCATAAAGTCTACACATATTACATGTTATGTTTCCTTAGGACAGCCTTATGCATGTCCCATCAAGTCTACACATATTACATGTTACTGTTTACTTAGGATAACCTTATGCATGTCCCATCAAGTCTACCCATATTATGTTACTGTTTTCTTAGGATAGCCTTACGCATGTCCCATCAAGCCTACCCATATTACATGTTACTGTTTCCTTAGGATAGCCTTACGCATGTCCCATCAAGGCTACACATATTACAAGTTACTGTTTCCTTAGGATAGCCTTATGCATGTCCCATCAACTCTACACATATTACATGTTACTGTTTCCTTAGGATAGCCTTATGCATGTCCCATCAAGTCTACACATATTACATGTTACTGCTTCCTTAGGATAGCCTTCTGCATGTCCCATCAAGTCTACACATATTACATGTAACTGTTTTATTAGGATAGCCTTATGCATGTCCCATCAAGTCTACACATATTACATGTTACTGTTTCCTTAGGATAGCCTTATGCATGTCCCATCAAGTCTACACATATTACATGTTACTGTTTCCTTAGGATAGCCTTATGCACGTCCCATCAAGTCTACACATATTACATGTTACTGTTTCCTTAGGATAGCCTTATGCATGTCCCACCAAGTCTACACATATTACATGTTACTGTTTCCTTAGGATAGCCTTATGCACGTCCCATCAAGTCTACACATATTACATGTTACTGTTTCCTTAGGATAGCCTTATGCACGTCCCATCAAGTCTACACATATTACATGTTACTGATTACTTAGGATAGCCTTATGCACGTCCCATCAAGTCTACACATATTACATGTTACTGTTTCCTTAGGATAGCCTTATGAATGTCCCATCAAGTCTACACATATTACATGTTACTGTTTCCTTAGGATAGCCTTATGTATGTCCCATCAAGTCTACACATATTACATGTTACTGTTTCCTTAGGATAGCCTTATGTATGTCCCATCAAGTCTACACATATTACATATTACTGTTTCCTTAGGATAGCCTTATGTATGTCCCATCAAGTCTACACATATTACTGCTTCCTTAGGATAGCCTTATGTATGTCCTATCAAGTCTACACATATTACATGTTACTGTTTCCTTAGGATAGCCTTATGCATGTCCCATCAAGTCTACACATATTACATGTTACTTATTACTTAGGATAGCCTTATGCATGTCCCATCAAGTCTACACATATTACATGTTACTGTTTCCTTAGGATAGCTTTATGTATGTCCCATCAAGCCTACACATATTACATGTTACTTTTTCCTTAGGATAGCCTTATGCATGTCCCATCAACTCTACACATATTACATGTTACAAACTGCTATTTGTGACTGGCCCTTTAAATGGAAGGTTGCCCTGCTTCCCTGGATTTTGGAGAAGCCTATTTGCCAGCCTCCTTCCTCATGACTATGGCCCCTGGAAGATTGTGCCCCTGAGAGTATATTGACTTTTGTTGGGTGTGTGTGGCCCTTTGGGAACCGTCTGGGGACATATTGTGACTTTGGTGAACAATGCCCCCTTTAAGACTATGTCCCCAGACCTGTGAAATGACTTGTCCCTGGCTTTCTCCCACTTGGTTCAGTTTCATTGTGTGCCATTAAGAGTTAAATTTTGTTCAGCTTCAAGAAACCTATTCTAAATACAAGTCTGCTGGGATTAGCTCTAATTAGGTTTAGTGATCAAATTTCCCATTGTCTAATCAGACTAGTATTGATAAGGTGGACTGCATTGTTTTATTGTGTGTAATGTTATCTGCTGAAGTAAATGTTGTGGCCTGTCAAAGGGAGTGTCTCTCTATCTAATATCATATGTGTGATGGGGGATTTTATGCCTCCCCATGAGAGTGTCCTGTTTGCATGTAACCTCAATAAAAAGGAGGCTGTGTGCTCCAGCACATCAGACCTATTTTTGACCCTCTAACTTGCAGCTTTGACTCATGTTTGTAGGGGACAGCTTATAATCACTACATGGATTGCTATGTTTTTCATACTCCCTTAGCTACAGGGATTGCTACAGAAGGAAGAGGTTCGCCTACTGGAGCCTGGTCGTAGGTCCAGGGCGCAGAGCAGACGGCGAGATACCAGCCCAGCAGCGGTGTTTCATAGAGTCTACATTACTTATGGTGGCTACGCAGCAGTTATAGAGTGTCCACGGTGCTGCTGCTCCTTTGGTGAGCGCTAGGAGCATCCTTTTCTACGGTCCAACTTCCAGCCAGCCTGGAGGCAACCGTAACATTTGGCGGCAGCGATGGGATTGGCGTCCTAGCGCAAGGAGCAGCACCACAACAGCACTGGTATCGTAGGAGAGTAATTGAGGGCAACGCTAGCCACTGCGCAGCGTCCCTACCTACAGCAGCATGGAGCTGACAAGATACTGGTCAGAACCATGTGAAGAGCACCTCAACCGGATCCGTCGCTATGAGGGCGCGGATTTCGTTCCAGAGGTAAAGAGGCGGCTAGTCCGATATGGTCCAGACCCTGCGCAGGAGGTAGTCAGTCGCATCATCCGGAAATTGGATACGGAGAACAAAGCGGCACGAGCCTTTGAGCGCCAACTGTGGAGTTTGAGGGTATGGACACCTGGTCTCTCTCCCCAGATGCAGCATGTTCCACAGGGAGAGGAGAGCAGCGACCTCCCTCCCCAGCGGCAGTATACTGTGCAGAGGGAAGAGACAACTGGTCTCCTTCCCCAACCCCAACCAGAGATACCAGAGGCAGCAGGCCTCATAGACTGGTCCTGGGAGGACCCCCAGCAGGCAGGTGGAGATGGGACCGCAGTCTCTCTACCGGCCCCACAGGGATGCTGGGCAGGCGGCCCAGATCCCCAGCGACAGACCCAGCTACAGGGAGGGGAGAGCATCGACCTCCCTCCCCAGCCGGAGTGTGCCTTCCAGGGAGAGGAGACAACCGGTCTCTCTCCCCAGCCGCAGCATGTTCCACAGGAAGAGGAGAGCATCGACCTCCCTTCCCAACGGCCGCCGGAGTATCAGGAGGAGGAGGTAAGCCAATCTCCCCCTCCCCAGCTAACTCCTAACTTGGGCCCAGGGTTAACAGTGGAGATGTTAACCCCCACTGACCCCCACATTCCCTTTGCCACCGAGCAGGACTATGCCCCAATTCCCCCAGCAGAAGAGCTGGCATCAGGACAGAGCGCTGCTGGCCTCTGCCCTACAGACCCCCTTGTTACAGGACTGGCCTGCAAACCCCTCACCCCAGCAGAAGCGCTGGCACCAGGGCAGAGTGCCGCTGGCCTCTGCCCCCCAAGTACCATCAGCTATTTGCCCAGCTGCGCCAGGAAGGCAGAGGATGCTACACTTTCATCCTATAACCTGGAACCTACAGGCCAGTGCTACTTGTTGTGGGGGGGCTGCTTTGCTGCTAGTGTTTATTTGTGGGTGGGTTGCGAGACTAACTTAGGCACTGACCGACAGAAGGTCAGGTGCCTTGTTAGTCTCCCTCCAAAAGGGGAGATATGTTACAAACTGCTATTTGTGACTGGCCCTTTAAATGGAAGGTTGCCCTGCTTCCCTGGATTTTGGAGAAGCCTATTTGCCAGCCTCCTTCCTCATGACTATGGCCCCTGGAAGATTGTGCCCCTGAGAGTATATTGACTTTTGTTGGGTGTGTGTGGCCCTTTGGGAACCGTCTGGGGACATATTGTGACTTTGGTGAACAATGCCCCCTTTAAGACTATGTCCCCAGACCTGTGAAATGACTTGTCCCTGGCTTTCTCCCACTTGGTTCAGTTTCATTGTGTGCCATTAAGAGTTAAATTTTGTTCAGCTTCAAGAAACCTATTCTAAATACAAGTCTGCTGGGATTAGCTCTAATTAGGTTTAGTGATCAACTTTCCCATTGTCTAATCAGACTAGTATTGATAAGGTGGACTGCATTGTTTTATTGTGTGTAATGTTATCTGCTGAAGTAAATGTTGTGGCCTGTCAAAGGGAGTGTCTCTCTATCTAATATCATATGTGTGATGGGGGATTTTATGCCTCCCCCTGAGAGTGTCCTGTTTGCATGTAACCTCAATAAAAAGGAGGCTGTGTGCTCCAGCACATCAGACCTATTTTTGACCCTCTAACTTGCAGCTTTGACTCATGTTTGTAGGGGACAGCTTATAATCACTACAGGGATTGCTATGTTTTTCATACTCCCTTAGCTACAGGGATTGCTACAGAAGGAAGAGGTTCGCCTACTGGAGCCTGGTCGTAGGTCCAAGGCGCAGAGCAGACGGCGAGATACCAGCCCAGCAGCGGTGTTTCATAGAGTCTACATTACTTATGGTGGCTACGCAGCAGTTATAGAGTGTCCACGGTGCTGCTGCTCCTTTGGTGAGCGCTAGGAGCATCCTTTTCTACGGTCCAACTTCCAGCCAGCCTGGAGGCAACCGTAACATTACATGTTACTGTTTCCTTAGGATAGCCTTCTGCATGTCCCATCAAGTCTACACATATTACATGTTACTGCTTCCTTAGGATAGCCTTCTGCATGTCCCATCAAGTCTACACATATTACATGTAACTGTTTTATTAGGATAGCCTTATGCATGTTCCATCAAGTCTACACATATTACATGTTACTGTTTCCTTAGGATAGCCTTATGCATGTCCCATCAAGTCTACACATATTACATGTTACTGTTTCCTTAGGATAGCCTTATGCACGTCCCATCAAGTCTACACATATTACATGTTACTGTTTCCTTAGGATAGCCTTATGCATGTCCCATCAAGTCTACACATATTACATGTTACTGTTTCCTTAGGATAGCCTTATGCACGTCCCATCAAGTCTACACATATTACATGTTACTGTTTCCTTAGGATAGCCTTATGCACGTCCCATCAAGTCTACACATATTACATGTTACTGATTACTTAGGATAGCCTTATGCACGTCCCATCAAGTCTACACATATTACATGTTACTGTTTCCTTAGGATAGCCTTATGCATGTCCCATCAAGTCTACACATATTACATGTTACTGTTTCCTTAGGATAGCCTTATGTATGTCCCATCAAGTCTACACATATTACATGTTACTGTTTCCTTAGGATAGCCTTATGTATGTCCCATCAAGTCTACACATATTACATATTACTGTTTCCTTAGGATAGCCTTATGCATGTCCCATCAAGTCTACACATATTACATGTTACTGTTTCCTTAGGATAGCCTTATGCATGTCCCATCAAGTCTACACATATTACATGTTACCGTTTCCTTAGGATAGCCTTATGTATGTCCCATCAAGTCTACACATATTACATGTTACTGTTTCCTTAGGATAGCATTATGCATGGCCCATCAAGTCTACCCATATTATGTTACTGTTTTCTTAGGATAGGCTTATGCGTGTTCCAGGCATTTTTGAATTCTTTTACAGTCCCTGTGTTTACCACCTCTATTGGAAGATTATTCAATGAATCCACCACACTTTTTGTAAACAATGCTTCCTCACATTTTTACTAAATTACACTAGCTGTGCAGATACTTTGCACACATCCTCACCAACAGTACTGGAGTCTGTCAGAAAACACTTCTCGCATGATTTTTGGATTTATCTAATACAACAGCCTTACTGTCCCGAAAACACATTTAGCCTGTTTCACACGGACCATCATGGCTTCTCGCTCTTCAAAAAACAAAAAAAAAAACTTTTGAACAGTTTTCATGCTTTCTTAATTAGTAAACATTTTTAAGTCCTGGTAAAATGAAATAAAATATTGAAAAATGTATGCAAATAAAGTATAATCACTGAAACATTTATTTAACTACATGTTTGGATATAAATTAAATTAAAGGGACATTATAGTGCAAAAATTATACTCCCTAAAAGGTAAGAACATGTAATTTAAGCACTGCCAACTCTGTAAGCCTAAGTATTTAACCCCCACAAAGGGGTTAAACACATAGGTAAAAATATTGCTGAGGAGACACAGAGAACTGATGGTTCTAATCAGACATGGCCAGTGACAAATGAGCAGTGGCAGCTGCTTGATAGTCACTGCAGTTCTCTGTGGCTCCCATGTAATAATTTTATTATGTATTTAATCCCTGCCCAGATCTAGATGTGGCTTCATTGTGCTGCCCAACTGCATCCATGTACTAGTACTCCAGCATGGGTTCATCCCTGCCCAGATGTAGATGAGCTTCCCAACCCAACTACGTTCATGTATTGCTCTGTATCCCATCTACCCAAGTTCCTGCATACACTAGTACTCCAGCATGGGTTCAACCCTGCCCAGACGTAGATGAGCTTCCCAACCCAGCTACGTCCATGTATTGCTCTGTATCCTGTCTACCCTTGTTCCTGCATACACTAGTACTCTAGCATGGATTCAACCCTGCCCAGACATAGATGAGCTTCCCAGCCCAGCTACGTCCATGTAATGCTCTGTATCCTGTCTACAAAAGTTCCTGCATTTACCAGTTATAAAGCATGGACTAAACCATGCCCAGTCGTAACACCACCTCTGCTCCTGGGCACCTGTCACAAGAACCATAATATGTGGATAAAACAAAAGTAGAGCATGCCAGCTAATTACTTCAGTAATAACTGCTTAATATGTGATCTGGTTATTAATATGTGAACGGTGTTAGCAAGCACTTTACCACTGAAATCAAAGTTGAGCAAAAAGGCACAGAATGCTGCACAAAAAAACTAAATTTATGCTTAGTTGAAAAAGAAATTTGTTTCATGATGGTGAGAGACGAGTCATCACGTGTGGGAAAATTCCCCTTATGACCACTAGGAGGAGGCAATAGACAAACCAAAATACAACAGCTTTAAATCCTTTCCACTTCCCATGATCCTTAGTCATGATAGCCAAATAGATGAGGAAAATAGAAAATCAGGAAAGATAAAGCGGGCCAATAATTGCAAAACAAGAAAAAAAGAAATGGCGGGGCTTGTGGAGTCTCACCATCATGAAAGAAATGAATTTATCAGGTAAGTATACATTTTTTTATCAGATGGTGAGAGTCCAGAGTCATCACTAGTGGAAAACAATACCCAAGCCATGGAGTCGACGAAACCATCGTGAATAAAGGGGGACAAACAGTGAAAGCTGTTTGTTACTGTGACGGACCGCCTGGTACCCCGAATTAGTACCTCCGTCAGAACACTTCCCTTGTCCTAGACATCCCTTTATCCAGAGCAATAGTTCCTGGTATCTCCCTTTGACCGCAGTCTAAAGTTATAGAGGTGAACAGAACTGAGGCAACACTCAGGGGTCTGAACACAAAATGAACACTTTATTTAAAAGCAGCACACATATTTATACACCCTGCCATTCCTGAGTCACAGAGCTTCAGGTTACAGAGGGCATTGGTTAAACAGTAAAGCAAACATATGAACAATACATCAAACCTCTAACAATTGTCTATTCACAGGTAAAACAGATTAACATATCAAGTTAATTAACTGGGGAAGAAACTTTACTCAGGCAATATGATGTTGGCCAGTCTAGTTAACATAATCACACAGGAACACAATCAGTTTACCCAGACAGACTCCTGAGACACAATCAGATTAGAAACGTAAATAAAATACATCTTATTACAATATATAAAAACAGCTCTTATTAACCATTAAGTCCTTTATGCCCACTTGGTTTATAGAGTCACAATTGCTCTCACGCCCTGTACCCATCCTGTATTTATGGATACAGGGTGTAACACCCTTGTAACAATTTAGTTAGATAAATGTGATCTGTTGCTCTTTTGTAATAAAGACTCAGTAACAAGACAATGTATCTGACGGCAGAAACAGTGAGCTTATTGATAGGAGTGAATTCTCAGGAAGTGAATTGGGAACTCAGTGTATTTTGACAAACTGAGTTAAACAATTCAGCAGAGGTGAATCTGTTTAGTTGATGCAGCTAACAAGCAGTTCCTGCGGTTTTTTAGGAGAGGTCTTTTCACTTGTTTGAATACTCAGTTTATATAGCTTGCTTAATAAAACTATTGTTCATCTCATATGTCTTCACACACACACACACACAGCAAATAAAATACATATACAATGATCCCTTCGAAAGAGAAAAACGTGACTTGTTTCCTGTTATATATATATATATATATATTCAAAGAATTGGTGAGTCCGAGGTAATCAAAACAATCTCAGCCAGTAAGCACAATTTATCCGTGTATAATTATTTAGAATCAGTTCAACAATGACTTAACAATCTTACCGCATTACCGCTTGTACTTCAATCTGTTTCTCACAGTGGATGCAGTAGAGCAGAGGATTGCTCTTACCTGGGCTGAGTTGCAAGACAGAGGAGCCGGGCTGTGTGAGCGTGACTTACTTCCGGTTAGCGGATAAGGTTCCGTTCACAGCTGATCCTCCGGAGTTGTGTTAGAGCTGAAAACAGATTCTGCGGTTCTTGTTACAAAAAGGTAAAGTTGCGTTCTGGATCTCACTGAATAAAGTGAAGCTGCAGAAGGTTAGCAGTACTATGAGAGATAAGAATACTATATGTCTCAAGAGGTGACCTGTGGAAAAATAACGAAGTAAATGCTAAAACTCAGATGAGCTGTATACTTAGTTTTACTTCAATTAACAGGCAGTTTGTTAATGTTGAAGGAGCGCTTAAATAGGGGTAGGAAGTAGATGGGAGGGTTCATCCTTAAAGGTATATTACACAGGGTGACGTGGACATAAGACAGTGTTATGAAAGTACATGGTGTGTCCAGCATATAAAATTCCACATTTCCATGCAGTCTCTGGGCATCCTTAAGCCCATGTACCCTCTGCCCAAAGAATGTTCCATAACAGGCCCTCAGATCTTGGTGACTCACGTCACAGTTACTAATAAGGCACTAACAAGTTCCCTAGCCTAGGGTATCAATAACCTTGTAGGAAACATTACAATTTAGTGGTAAGCGTTCAATCGATATTCCGACACATTCTTGATAAAAGAATTTCTGAGGCTTGTTCCTGCTTGATTCTGGCAATCTACGGAGCCAACATATCCAAAGCAGCAGTCCATGTAACGTACGCCGAGGTGGTGAAGCAGATCACCAGGTATCTGAATATTCGGACAGCTGAGATGCTGGGATCAGATACCTCTAAATGGATAGTTCCGATATGGGCGAGCGGCAAGTCAAAGTCAACCTTGCTGTGCTAGGAAGGCCAGTTCCAGAGAAAATATGCCTGGAATGGAGAGCCCTGACTCGGCTAGAGATGTGGGAAGATGCACTAGAGAATTGGTATGATTGCAGAAGCAAGGTCTTGCCCTCCCCATAACAGCGATTCGGGGACCAGGTAAACTTGCGGCTCTGCTTGCTGAGAGGACAACCTACAGGTGAGGGGATAGCCGAACTGAAGTGTCTGGTGCAAAGAGAGGTCAAGCTCGAGGATCGGTACAGAGCGTTATATTGGTTTGCAGACAGGTGGCAGCCGAAGGCAGAAACACACTATTCCCCGGAAGGTGATGACTTTGGCGATCACGGCTTGTTATAGGAAGCATTTGAGGAGAAAGTTGACTTTGGCAGTCCCAAGGGATATCAATTATTGGACATTCAAATCAAGAGGCAGGAGCTGTTACAGCCATCGGTAGCACTTGTCTTAGAGCCTGACCTGACATGGCTTATCTACCAGGAATGGTACCTTGATGTGAATTACCTAGAGCTACTGGAAAGTGGTCCTTTACTTACTTCACAGGCAACGGATCTAGTGGAAATATCCACGGATATTGATCCGGGAGGTGTGGGTAAGACAGTGGTCTCCACACGTGGAGTGCAGGGATACGGGTAAGTCGGCCCAGATCCCCAACCCCCTGCCATGGGGACCCTAGTCAACCTGTTATCTCCCCAGCAGGACCCAGAGATTGTGGATCTAATTGACTTTTCCTTCGAGGTGTCAGATGCGGATTACCCAGCAGAAGAGCAGGCAACAGAGCAGAGTGTTGTTGGCCTCTGCCCACTCCTAACCAGCACCCCAGAAAACAGGAATGACAGCCTCACACTGGCAGAGGGACCGGAGGAGCATGCAGCAATCCCAGCTGAGGAGCTGGCATTGGGACCTAGAGATGTCGGCCTCTCTCCGCAAGCAATGGGAGATTCCTATCCAGTACAAGTGGATGGGACTACAGTCTCTACCTGTATTCTCCAGGGATGATAGGCAGTTGGCCCAGTTTCGCAACAGCATGTTGGAGTGACCCCAGCCACCCTGTCTTCTCTCCAGCGATTGAAAGGGACTAGGGTCTAGGGAGAAGGGGCAGTTGGCACTTCTCCCCAGTAGTGGGTATGTTCCATGAGAGAGGCAGAGGTCGGCCGGGTGAGTGATGCTCTGGACAATTTGTTTGGGGTACTGTGTGGATACGGGCATTGGGGGAATGGATCTATGGACTAACATCGAAGTCAACCCGTCTGGGGTCTCCTCCTGTGTTAGTCTCCTTCCGAAGGGGGAGATATGTGACGTGAGTCACCAAGATCTGAGGGCCTGTTATGGAACATTCTTTGGGCAGGAGGTACATGGGCTTAATGATACCCAGAGATTGCATGGAAATGTGGAATTGTAAATGCTGGACACCCCATGTAATTTCATAACTCTGTCTTATGTCCACATCACCCTGTATCCATAAATGGATGGGTACAGGGTGTGAGTGCCCCTTGTGGGAGCAATTGTGACTCTATAAACCAAGTTGGCATAAAGGACTTAATAGTTAATAAGAGCTGATTTTATATTTTGCAATAAGATGTATTTTATTTACGTTTCAGATCTGATTGTGTCTCAGGAGTCTGTCTGGGTAAACTGATTGTGTTCCTGTGTGATTATGTTAACTAGACTGCCCAAAATCAGATTGTCTGAGTAAACTTTCTTCCTCTAATCTGTTTAACCTGTGAATAGACAATTGTTAGAGGTTTGATGTATTGTTCATATGTTTGCTTTACTGTTTAAGCAATCCCCTCTGTAACCTGAAGCTCTGTGACTCTGGAATGCCAGGGTGTATAAATATGTGCGCTGTTTTTAAATAAAGTGTTCATTTTGTGTTCAGACCACTGAGTGTCGCCTCAGTTCTGTTCTCTATAACTTTAAACTGCGGTCAGAGGGAGATACCAGGAGCTATTGCTCTGGATAAAGGGATGTCCAGGACAAGGGACTGATTGGGCTTCCAGGAAGACTTGGAAGCGGAAGACTTTCCTCTGAAGTTATAAAAGGAACGAAAATCACTCTGATGTCCCTTAGGTCTATTCTTCTTGTCTTGTGGAAGAAAAGACCCTTCTCCACATGTAAAGTCAGAAATTATTTCTGTTGGACCGGGTCCAAACAAGGTCTTACCCTTGTAAGGAATCGCCAGAAGCTTGGACATCGGCTGACCAATATTTCATCTACAATGCTCTGCACCCTAACTCAGCAAAGCCAGATATTTTGGCTCCCAATTTAATAACCTGCATGGAAGCGTCGGTAATAAAGGAATTAGCTAACTTAAGAGCCTTAATCTTGTCTTGGATCTCTTTTAATGGAATCTCTGTCTGAAGAGGATCAGACAAGGTGTCAAACCAATAGGCTGCTGCACTTGTCCCAGTGGCAATACACACTGCAAGTTGCCATTGGAGACCTTTATGAACATACATTTGTTTCAAATAAGCCTCCAGCTTCTTGTCCATTGGATCCCTAAAGGAGCAGCTTTCCTCAATAGGAATAGTAGTACTCTTAGCCAGAGTAGAAATGGCCCCTTCTACTTTAGGCACCGTTTGCCATGACTCCTTAATGGAGTCAGCAACAGGAAACATCTTTTAAAGACATTAGACGGGGAAAAAGGAATCCCAAGCTTCTCCCATTCCTGTGCTATAATCTCAGTAGCACGGTCTGGCACAGGAAACACATCCACAGAGGAAGGAACATCAAAGTATTTATTAAGGTTACTATATTTTCTAGGGTTGACAACGACAGGAGTATCAGAGTCATCCAGGGTAGCCAAAACCTCCTTTAAAAGTACACGGAGGTGTTCAAGCTTAAATCTGAAGGATACAACTTCAGCCTCAGATGAAGGAATTATACTGTCCGAATCTGAAATTTCAACCTCAGAGGCTACCAACGTATCGTCCTCATCAGACTTATGAGAAAGAGCAACTTGGATAGTTTAAACTGGATCAGAAACCTTCCTATCTCAATCTCTAAATTTCCTCTTGCGTTTTCCCTGTAGCATGGAAATGGCAGCTAATGCCACAGATACCGCAGAGGATACCTGGGCAGCAATTTCTGCTTGCAAATAAATTCCTCCAGGGGATTTAGAGGAACCGCATGATACTGCATATGATGCCATTAAGGCCTGGGAAATTTGAGGAGAAGGCTGTGGCAATGCCTGAACAATGTCATCCTGGGAGACATTTGGCTCAGAGACAAAATGTTTATCTTTATTTTTTAAAGTCCTCTCTATGCATAAGGAACAAAATTGCAAGGGCGGCACAACTTGAATATCCAAACAAAGGATACACCTGTCCATAGGAGCAGGGCCCTGATCTATAATGTAGGGAAAAAAAATCTTATTTTGGCTAAACAGACAAAAATTTAAATAAATTTGTATTAGGTACTGTCTCTTTAAAAAAAAATGCGGTAAAATCTTTTCATAGACAGAGTGAAAGATTTACAGATGTACACTCCCTTAACCTGAAAAAAGTCACTTTTAATATTGTTCTAAATTGAATATAACATGTAATTAAGAACCCATACGCAACCTCTACACCTCAGTCAATGTCTGAGGTGCCTACCTTGCCCCCTGGTAGATTTGATCTGGTCTGCAGATCGAATTCCAGGAGCTCTAGGAGATACAATCGCAACTGCTCCATATAGCCTTTGCGGAGAACAGAGAAGGTCACATTACCAGCCTTTGAAGCTGCACCACTAACTCTCAGCATGCGCTTCAAGCTGGAAATGAAGTGCAAGGAAAATAAAGCCGTATCATTAGCAGCACTTCCTTGTTATCTAAGATGGCTAAAGTATCGCAATATGCGAAAATTCAAAGTGCCCCCAAAAACATAATTTACGTAAGAACTTACCTGATAAATTAATTTCTTTCATATTGGCAAGAGTCCATGAGCTAGTGACGTATGGGATATACAATCCTACCAGGAGGGGCAAAGTTTCCCAAACCTTAAAATGCCTATAAATACACCCCTCACCACACCCACAATTCAATTTAACAAATAGCCAAGTAGTGGGGTGATAAAGAAAGGAGTAAAAAGCATCAACAAAGGAATTTGGAAATAATTGTGCTTTATACCAAAAAATTATAACCACCATAAAAAGGGTGTGCCCCATGGACTCTTGCCAATATGAAAGAAATTAATTTATCAGGTAAGTTCTTACATAAATTATGTTTTCTTTCATGTAATTGGCAAGAGTCCATGAGCTAGTGACGTATGGGATAGCAATACCCAAGATGTGGAACTCCACACAAGAGTCACTAGAGAGGGAGGGAAAAAAATAAAAACAGCCAATTTTCGCTGAAAAATTAATCCACAACCCAAAATATAAGTTTATTCTCATGAATGAAAAGAAAAAAACTTAAAACATAAGCAGAAGAATCAACTGCCTGAAAAACTTTTCTACCAAAAACTGCTTCCGAAGAAGCAAATGCATAAAAATGGTAGAATTTAGTAAATGTATGCAAAGAAGAACAGGTTGTGGCTCTGCAAATCTGATCAACCAAAGCTTCATTCTTAAAAGCCCACGAAGTGGAGACTGATCTAATAGAATGAGCTGTAATTCTCTGAGGCGGGGCTTGACCCGACCCCAAATAAGCTGAATGAAAACAAAAGCTTAACCACGAAGCCAAGGAAACGGCAGAGGCCTTCTGACCTTTCCTAGAACCAGAAAAGATAACAAATAGACTAGAAGTCTTCTTGAAATCTTTAGTAGCTTCAACATAATATTTCAAAGCTCTTACAACATCCAAAGAATATAAGGATTTCTCCAAAGAATTCTTAGGATTAGGACACAAGAAAAGGACAACAATTTCTCTATTAATGTTGTTAGAATTCACAACCTTCGGTAAGAATTTAAATGAAGTCCGCAAAACCACCTTATACTGATGAAAAATCAGAAAAGGAGATATACAAGAAAGAGCAGATAATTCAGAAACTTTTCTAGCCGAAGAGATGGCCAAAAGGAACAACACTTTCCAAGAAAGTCGTTTAATGTCCAAAGAAAGCATAGGCTCAAATGGAGGTGCATGAAACACCCTCAAAACCAAATTAAGACTACAAGGAGGAGAGAATGAATTAATGACAGGCTTGATACAAACCAAAGCCTGTATAAAACAGTAAATATCAGGAAGCTTTAGCAATCTTTCTGTAAAATGAAACAGAAAGAGCAGAGATTTGTCCCTTCAAGGAACTTGCAGACAAAACCTTATCCAAACCATCCTGAATAAACTGCAAAATTCTAGGAATTCTAAAAAAATGTCCAAATGAATTTATGAGAAGAACACCATGAATATAAGTCTTCCGAACTCGATAATAAATCTTCCTAGAAACTGATTTATGAGCCTGTAACATAGTATTAATCACTGAGTCAGAGAAACTTCTATTTTCATACCTGATTTGAAATCCTGATGAAAAAACAGACCTTGAGACAGAAGATCTGACCCTAATGGAAGAGGCCAAGGTTGGCAACTGGACATCCAAACAAGATCCACATACCAAAACAAGTGAGGTCATGCTGGAGCTACCGGCAATACAAATGACTGTTCCATGATGATTTTGGATATTACTCTTGGAAAAAGAACTAGAGGCGGGAAAATATAAGCAGGTTGGCAACACCCAGGAAGTGTCAACACATTCACTGCTTTCGCCTGAAGAACCCTGGACCTGGACAGGTACCTGGGAAGTTTCTTGTTTAGATGAGAAAACACATCTGGATGGAGAGACCACTCCCCCGAATGTAAAGTCCGATGGCTGAGATAATCCGCTTCCCAATTGTCTACACCTGGGATATGTACCACAGAAATTAGACAAGAGCTGGATTCCGCTTAAGAAAGTATTCAAGATACTTCTTTCATAGCTAGTGGAGTCCCACCCTGATGATTGACATATGCCACAGCTGTGATATTGTCTGTCTGAAAACAAATGAACAGTTCTCTCTTCTACAGAGGCCAAGCCTGAAGAACCCTGAAAATTGCACGGAGTTCCAAAATATTGAATGGTAATCCCGCCTCTTGAGATCTCCAAACCCCTTGTGCTGTCAGAGATCCCCAAACAGCTCCCCAACCTGAAAAGACTCGCATTTGTTGTGATCACAGTCCAGGTTGAACGAATCAAAGAGGCCCCTAGAACTATACGATGGTGATCTAACCACGAAATCAGAGATAATCGAACAATGGGATTTAAGGATATTAATTGTGATACCTTTGCATTATCCCAGCACCATTGATTCAGCATACAAAGCTGGAGAGGTCTCATATGAAAACGAGCAAAGGGAAGTACGTTCAATGCTGCAGTCATGAAACCTAAAACTTCCATGCACATAGCTCCTGAAGGAAAAAATAGAGACTGATGGTTCGAACAAGCTGAAACCAATTTAAATTGTCTCTTGTCTGTTAAAGACAGAATCATGGATATTGAATCTACCTGGAAACCTAAAAAGGTGACCCTTGTCTGAGGAATCAAGGAACTTTTTAGTAAATTGATCCTCCAACCATGTCTATGAAGAAACAACAGTAGTTAATTTGTGTAAGATTCTGCAGAACTTAAAGACTGAGCAAGTACCAAGATATTGTCCAAATAAGGAAACACTGCAACACCTCACTCTCTGATAACAGAGAGTAGGACACTGAGAACCTAGAAAATATTCCTAGAGCTGTTGCTAGGCCAAAAGGGAAGAGCAACAAATTGGTAATGCTTGTCTAAAAGAGAGAATCTAAGAAACTGAAAGCAATCTGGATGAATCAGAATATGAAGATATGCATCCTGTAAGTCTATTGTGGGCACATAATGCCCTTGCTGAACAAAAGGCAGAATAGACCTTATAATCACCATTTTGAAAATTGGTACTCTTACGTATTGATTCAAAATTTTTAGATCCAAAACCGGTCTGAATTAATCTTCTTTCTTTGGGACAATGAATAGATTTGAATAAAACCCCAGACCCTGTTCCTGAAATGGAACTGGCATGATTAACTCAGATAACTCCAGGCCTGAAACACACTTCAGGAAAGCATGAGCCTTTACTGGGTTTGCTGGAATACGTGAGAGAAAAATCTTCTCACAAGGGGTCTTACTCTGAATCCTATTCTGTACCCCTGAGAGACAATATTCTGAATCCAATGATTTTGGACGGAATTGATCCAAACATCTTAGAAAAAAACTTAATCTGCCCCCTACCAGCTGAGCTGGAAAAGAGCTGCACCTTCATGCGGACTTGGGGGCTGGCTTTGATCTCTTAAATGGCTTGGATTTATTCCAATTTGAAGAAGGCTTCCAATTGGAAATAGATTCCTTGGGGAAGAATTAGATTTCTGTTCCTTATTTACGAACGAAAACGGTTAGCTTTAGATTTACCCTTAGATCTTAATCTTGAGGCAAAAAAACTCCCTTCCCCCAGTGACAGTTGAAATTATTAAATCCAACTGTGAACCAAATAATGTATTACCTTGGAAGAAAAGAAATAACAATCTCGACTAGAAAGTCATATCAGCATTCCAAGATTTAAGCCACAAATCTCTTCTAGCTAAAATAGCTAAAGACCTAGATTTAACGTCAATTTTGATAATATAAAAAAATGCCATCACAAATGAAATTATTAGCATGTTGAATCAAGTCAACAATGCTAGACAAATCATGAACCGATACTTGTTGCGCTAAAGTTTCCAACCAAAAGGTTGAAACAGCTGCAACAACAACCAAAGACATTGCAGGCCTAAGAAAAATACCTGAAAATAAATAAACTTTCCTTAGATAAGATACAAGTTTCCTATCTAAAGGATCTTAAAATAAATACTATTTTCCATAGGAATAGTAGTACGTTTAGCAAGAGTAGAGAGAGCCCCAACTTTGGGGATGTTTAAACTCCAATCTAACTGCTGGCAAAGGATACAATTTTTAAAACCTTAAAGAAGGAATAAAAGAAGTACCAGGCCTATTCCATTCATTAGAAATCATATCAGAAATAGTATCAGGAACTGGAAAAACCTCTGGAATAACCACAGGTTTATAAACAGAATTTAAACGTTTACTAGTTTTAATATCAAGAGGACTAGTCTCCTCACTATCCAATAATCAACACTTCTTCAACAAAGAACGAATGTACTCCATTTTAAATAAATAAGTAGATTTGTCAGTGTGAATATCTGAGGAAGGATCTTCTGAATCAGATAGATCCTCATCAGAGGAGGATAATTCAGTATGTTGTCGGTCATTTGAAATTTCATCAACTCTATGAGAAGTTTTAAAAGACCTTTGCATTTATTAGAAGGCGGGATGGCAGACAAAGCCTTCTGAATAGAAACAGCAATACATTGTTATAAATTCACAGGTATGTTTTGTACATTAGATGTTAAACGAACAACAACAGGCAATGTACTATTACTGATGGACACATTCTCTGCATGTAAAAGTTTATCATGACAACTTATAAACCACAGCTGGAGATATAATCTCCACAAAATTACAACAAATGTACTTAGCTTTGGTAGAACTGATATCAGTCAACATGAATCCAACAGTGACTTCTGAAACAGGATCAGATTGAGACATCTTGCAAATGTAAGAGAAAAAACATCATATAAAGCAAAATTATCAATTTCCTTATATGGCAGTTTCAGGAATGGGGAAAAAAAATGCAAACAGCATAACCCTCTGATAGAGAAAAAAGGCAAGAGGCATATAGGAATGGGGTTTAAAATAATGAAAATATTTGGCGCCAAGTATGACGCACAAACAGAGACGCCGGAAATTACGAATTTGCGTCATCGAACGTAACTTTGCGCCAAAAAAATCTTGCACCAAAAATGACGCAGTATAGTTTGGCATTTTGCGCCCTTGTGAGCCTAATTCTGCCCACAAATTTAAAATGACAGTCAATTTGAAAAAGGACTATACCCCAGGTAAGAAATAAGTTTTCCTAAAAAATGCATTTCCCAAATATGAAACTGACAGTCTGCAAAAGGAAATTTACTGAAACTTGAATCATGGCAAATATAAGTACAATACATATATTTAGAACTTTACATAAATACATAAAGTGCCAAACCATAGCTGAGAGTGTCTTAAGTAATGAAAACATACTTACCTGAAGACACCCATCCACATATAGCAGATAACCAAACCAGTACTGAAACGGTTATCAGTAGAGGTAATGGAATATGAAAGTATATCGTCGATCTGAAAAGGGAGGTAGGAGATGAATCTATATGACCGATAACAGAGAACCTATGAAATAGATCTCCCATGAGGAAAATCATTGCATTCAATAGGTGATACTCCCTTCACGTCCCTCTGACATTCACTGTATGTTGAGAAGCGCATATCAACGTAGAAATCTTAGCACAAACTTACTTCACCACCTCCATAGGAGGCAAAGTTTGTAAAACTGAATTGTGGGTGTGGTGAGGGGTGTATTTATAGGCATTTTGAGGTTTGGGAAACTTTGCCCCTCCTGGTAGGATTGTATATCCCATACTTCACTAGCTCATGGACTCATGCCAATTACATGAAAGAAATCACCTAAGAGAAAATCTGTTTCCCATACCGTGTTCTGAAAAAATCTCTAAACCAAAAAATAAATGAGGTAACTCCTCTCTTTACATAGAGGAGGTTAACTCCTGTCTCCAAATCACAATACAGAGAGCCTGCTCACTGCCATAATTAACCCTTACACAGGATGTTTTGTCCCAAGTAGTTGCAGGTTTACCATTTAACCCATTCAGTGCCAGCCTCCTAGTCCCAGAAGACAAAAAGGCACTTACCTGCACATCTAGCTGTCCGGCAGGAGGACAGCTCACCCGGTATTAAAGGAAGCCACTCCTTCCAGTGACCTGTGGAAAAAAGAAAGAACAGAGTAAACCTACTCTGGCTTTCTATACAAGGGCAGCAACATGTTAGGAAAACGCAGTGAGGCTCACCTCACAAGTTCCTAACTGCTTTAAAGCCACCACTGCCCTACTGAAGAGACTAACTTGGAGTACGGCTACACCCAGTCTTGAAAGGGAAAGATCAGAGTAAACCTACTCTGGCTTTCTAAACTAGTTAAAATCTAGCTTGAAGTAAAAGAAATTAAATTTTCTTCAGACACTAAAACTTTACCTCCTCCATGCACCAAGGCAAAGAGAATGACTGGGGTCTGTGGGAAGGGGAGTGATACTTAAAGGGACATTATACACAATTTTTTCCTTTGCATAAATGTTTTGTAGATGATCTATTTATATAGCCCATAAAGTTTTTTTTTTACAAAAAATGTATAGTTTTGCTTATTTTTAAAAAAAAACATTTCTCTGATTTTCAGATTCCTAACCAAGCCCCAAAGTTTTATGTGAATACCGTCAGCTACCTACTCTAGCTTGCTTCTGTTTGTGTAAAGGGTCTTTTTTTATATGCAAAAGAAGGGGGAGGGGGGAGTGTCTTATTTGCCACTTGCAGTGGGCTTTCCAGGGCTTTCCAGCAACTGGAAGCTTCTAAGTAAGTTTTTAAACAGTTTTATACTGGATTTTTATATCAGTATCTGTGCATCTTATTATTTATATTTGTGTCTATTACATGCAGTTATATGAAAATGAGTGTATACTGTCCCTTTAACAGCTTGGCTGTTGTGCTCTTTGCCTCCTCCTGCTGGCCAGAAGTGGTATTCCCAACAGTAAAAGTTGACGTTGTGGACTCACCATATCTTAGGAAATAAATAAATATGTCTACATATTATCTGATTTTTTTTGGTACAATATACATAAAACTCTCTCTCTCTATCTATCTATCTATCTATCTATCTATCTATCTATCTATCTATATATATATATATATATATATATATATAATTAGATATAGGTACAATATAGATCTCTCTCTCTCTCTCTCTATATATATATATAAATACTTAGAACATATTCCTCTATGTGCAGAACATTGGAATGTGAAATATTTACAGTAAATACATAGTTAAAACCTTTATAAAAAATTAATATTGCATTAATATGATTTTTCATGTTTTCATCTACTTAACTGCAAATGGCTGCAATGCACTTTTTTATATATATAAATAAATGAATATATATACAGTATATATAATGTATATTTATAGGGAATAGAAGACAGCACTCACTGGTCTTGAAAGAAGCAAAAACAGCTTTAAATAAAGGGACACTGAACCCAAATTTTTTCTTTCGTGATTCAGATAGAGCATGAAATTGTAAGCAATTTTCTAATTTACTCCTATTATCAAATTTTCTTCATTCTCTTGGTATCTTTATTTGAAATGCAAGAATGTAAGTTTAGATGCCGGACTATTTTTGGTGAACAACCTGGGTTGTTCTTGCTGATTGGTGGATAAATTCATCCACCAATAAAAAAGTGCTGTCCAGAGTTCTGAACCCCCAAAAAAGCTTAGATGCATTCTTTTTCAAATAAAGATAGCAAGAGATCGAAGAAATTGATAATAGGAGTAAATTAGAAAGGTGCTTAAAATTGCATGCTCTATCTGAATCACAAAAGAAAAAAATTGTGTTCAGTGTTCCTTTAAATGACGTTTAGGGGACAGCTCTCCTTTATCAGATCAACAAACCAAAAATGAATATACAACCATTTATACCTTATAAGACCCTCCCCTAGTGTGCAAAAAATGCGCCAAAACGGTTGCCAGGACCGTAATAGGTAAATGTAGAGAACAGAACCGGTCACAGGGATAAATGAAAATGTACTGCAATAGTGTAAAGAATAAACTAGGTAATACAGCAAGTAGAAAAAGGAGATGTGTATACAGACCCGGGGAGGGAGGACATACTAAGGGCGGGATGATACAGGCAAACATACATGCTGGATACTAAGCAATGCCCATAAAGATATCAGCCCAATTGGCAGCAAGCGGTGCGCAAGCAGCAGACATGTATACAAGGGGATCAGAGGGGCATACCTAGTGATTTAAAGTATAATGTACATATACATAGATATATATAGACATATATAGACACGTCTGGCCCTTAGTATGGGGACACAGTAGTTAACCCCTTAATGACCGGACCATTTTTAAATTTTCTTACCCTTAATGACAATGGCTATTTTTACATTTCTGCAGTGTTTGTGTTTAGCTGTAATTTTCCTCTTACTCATTTACTGTACCTACACATATTATATACCGTTTTTCTCGCCATTAAATGGACTTTCTAAAGATACCATTATTTTCATCATATCTTATAATTTACTATAAAAAAAATATAAAATATGAGGAAAAAATTGAAAAAAACACACTTTTTCTAACTTTGACCCCTAAAATCTGTTACACATCTACAACCACCAAAAAACACCCATTCTAAATAGTTTCTAAATTTTGTCCCGAGTTTAGAAATACCCAATGTTTAAATGGTTTTTGCTTTTTTTGCAAGTTATAGGGCAATAAGTACAAGTAGCACTTTGCTATTTCCAAACCACCTTTTTTTAAAATTAGAGCTAGTTGCATTGGAACCCTGATATCTGTCAGGAATCCCTGAATATCCCTTGACATGTATATATTTTTTTTTAGAAGACATCCCAAAGTATTGATCTAGGCCCATTTTGGTATATTTCATGCCACCATTTCACCGCCAAATGCGATCAAATAAAAAAAATTGTTGACTTTTTCACAAATTTTTCCACAAACTTTAGGTTTCTCGCTGAATTTATTTACAAACATCTTGTGCAATTATGGTATAAATGGTGTTAAATACTTCTCTGGGATCCCCTTTGTTCAGAAATAGCAGACATATATGGCTTTGGCGTTGCTTTTTTGTAATTAGAAGGCTGCTAAATGCCACTGAACACCACGCGTGTATTATGCCCAGCAGTGAAGGGGTTAATTAGGGAGCTTGTAGGGAGCTTTTAGGTTTAATTTTAGCTTTATTGTAGTGTAGTAGACAACCCAAATTATTGATCTAGGCCTATTTTAGTATATTTCATGCCACCATTTCCCCGCCAAATACGATCAAATAAAAAAAAACTGTTACATTTTTCACAATTTTAGGTTTCTCACTGAAATTATTTACAAACAGCTTGTGCAATTATGGCACAAATGGTTGCAAATGCTTCTCTAGGATTCCCTTTGTTCAGAAATAGCAGACTAATATGGCTTTGGTGTTGCTTTTTGGTAATAATAAGGCCGTTAAATGCTGCTGCGCACCACACTTGTAATATGCCAGCAGTTAAGGGGTTAATTAGGTAGCTTGTAGGGTTAATTTTTAGCTTTAGTGTAGAGATCAGCCTCCCATCTGACACATCCCACCCCCTGATCCCCCCTGACCCCCCTCACACAGCTCTCTTCCCTCCCCCACCCCACAATTGTCCCCGCCATCTTAAGTACTGGCAGAAAGTCTGCCAGTACTGAAATAAAAAGCATTTTTTTATTTTTTATTATTTTCTTCATACAGTCTGCAGTGATGGATCCCCCTTACCTTACAACCTCCCTGATCCCCCCCATACATCTCTCTAACCCTCCCCCCTACCTATTTGCCGCCATCTTGGGTACTGGCAGCTGTCTGCCAGTACCCAATTTGCCCCCAAAAATAGTTTTTTTTTTAGTTTTTTATTTAAAACATTAGTTTTCTGTAGTGTAGCTGGCCCCCCTCAATAACCTACATCCCTCCCCCTCCCAGATCCCTTACGTGACAATGGAGATCCCTTCCTTCAACTGCATCTTTATTTTTTTTAACAGGAGTGCATAAGTTGCGTGCACGCGCACCCCCCCCCGCACCCCCGCCGCAACCGCTGAGAGTACTACATTTGAGCTGATCGGGCTAGAAGTTAGAATAAAAAAGAAGCAAACGCAATTGAGAGGAGTTGCTCCCACCCACCAACGAATGTATTAGCCGCAATAGCCGGTGCAGAGAGGGCCACAGAGTGGGTAAAATATGGGATTGCAGTGATGGCTCAATGTTGAGGCATCACTACAATACCTTGTAAGCAGCTGGAAGCAATCATGATCGCTTCCAGCACTTCAAACAACAGAGGACGTACCAGGTACGTCAATTGTCATTAAGGGGAGCTTTTCCTATGACGTACCTGGTACTTCCTATGTCATTAAGGGGTTAAAGGGACATGAAACCCAACATTTTTCTTTCATGATTCAGATAGAGAATACAATTTCAAACAACTTTCCAATTTACTTCTATTATTTAATTTGCTTCTTCCTCTTGTTATCCTTTGCTGAAAGGTTTATCTGTTAGGTTATCTTTAGCTGTTGATTAGTGGCTGCACATATAAACTGATTGTCATTGGCTCACCCATGTGTTCAGATAGAAACCAGTAGTGCACGACTGCTCCTTCAACAAATGATACCAAGAGAATAAAACAGATTAGATAATAGAAGTAAATTAGAAAGTTGTTTAAAATTGTATTCTCTATCTGAATCATGAAAGAATTTTTTTGGGTTTCATGTCCCTTTAATATCAAATGTATGCATAAATGAAGCATAAATAGGTGACATTAGTCTCTGTTTACAGTATGTATGGGATACATATTAGCACCTACATGCCACATTATCTAGGGCAGTGTTTTTCAACCAGTGTGCCGTGGCACACTAGTGTGCCGTGAGAGATCCTCAGGTGTGCCACGGCAGACTGACAACAGTGTGACATATTTTTTAAACTTTGCTTGTTTTTTACTCCCAGTGCAGGGGTAGTTTGTAGGAGGCATGGCATAACAGCACAATACATACAGTATGTGTGTGTTTGTGTGTATGTGTATATATATATGCTGTATTAGGCTACAATGTGTGATTTTTTAAAATTTTGGGATGGTGGTGTGCCACAGGATTTTTTAATGTAAAAAAGTGTGCCACGGCAAAAAAAAAGGTTAAAAATCACTGATCTAGGGTTACTTGCATTCCTGCAGCTTTGTTTTGTCTTTAACACTGTATATATGATACGTTGTATATAACTATATATATTTATTTATTTGTTTGCAACAGTTGTCGGTTGCCTTGGCAACCATTTTGGCGCATTTTTTGCACACTGGGGGAGGGTCTTAGAAGGTATAAATATTTGCATATTCATTTTTGGTTTGTTGGTCTGATGAAGGGGAGCTGTCCCCGAAACATCACTTAATTAAAGCTGTTTTTGCTTCTTTCAAGACCAGTGAGTGCTGTCTTCTATTCCCTATATCATTAACTGCATTCAGCACCCTGGCAACGATACTTCTGTTTGTGAGAGTGCACCTACCTCTGCAAGTATATATACAGTATTTATATATATATATATACACATACGTATTTATATTATTATTATCAGGTATTTGTAGAGCGTCAACAGGTTCTGCAGCGCTAGATGTGTATATATGTCTGTAAATACAATTATACACATATAAATACTAGGGATGCACCGAAATTTCGGCCACTGAAATTTTTGGCTGAAAATGGGCCTATCCCATTTGGGCCAAAAGAGGGGCAAACCGGCCAAAAATTGTATGCTCTATGTGAAATTAAATTAACCCCTAGGCACAACTAAATCAACCCCTGGCAGACAGATTTTGATCCCCCAAGTGTCCTCCCCTGTGCCTCACTGACCGTTATAAGCAGTTACAAGCCGCACCTAAATTTAGCCCCATTTGGCTGTGTTATTTCCAGGCCATAATCAAGTGAACTACAGGCCCCAGAATGCCTCGCGGGTAGAGGGGATGCGACACTGTGGGCTGTTCACTAACTTGAAGCAGACCTGCAGAGTGAGAGAAGGAACTTGCCGTGTCAGGTGAATTTTATGGCACTTGCCTTGGCAATGATTACGGCAAACGCCGAAACGCGTAAGCCAGTTTAGGTTTACACCTACTCTACTTTACTAGCTTGTTCCTGTACCATTTTTTTAATGAATTTCAATAAATATTAAGTTTTAACTACGGACTGTCCGAAATTTCCTGCTTTATAACTATATTATCACCAGTTGAGGACTTGTCCGTACCATTGCTGCACTGACTACTTTGGCATTTTATCAAGATAACCTTTTGTTGTGTCGTGTGGGATTGTGGACGGACATCCAATCCTGTCCCAGAAGTGGTGACACACCTTCGTTCCACATACCCGGATTGGATATTGGTATCCAGATTCGTCATCACTGACGTCACCTCATTCTCCGTCTTTGCACACTGAGGATTATAGCGCGGTTTTTGTTTAGTGGTGTTGAACCTGTGGATGGTTTTGCTACGGAAGCATTGGAGGGGTCACACATTTCTGGAATAGTGACAACCTCCCAAGCCTAAAGTTCCACCTGAAGCAACCGCATCTACCCACAATACAAGGGGCCAGCCTGGTTTGGTCACGAAGAGAGGTGAGGAATCCATTTCACTTATTTATTGAACTGAGTGTTATACATTTGCACTTACCGGGACTGTGGTCACACACGATACAGAGGTTTGTCTTCCTGTTTTACGCCATATATTGACTTTTGTCATTTTCGAAGATTTACCTACAGTGTTTTGAGATAGGTTTAATATACGCCCCACTCAACTTTCTCTATATGACTTGCCTGTAGAGCCATATAGTTACTTGTAACGGATCCTCCGGAGTGTGAAAGGCTCATACAGATATTTACCCTTATTTGGCTCCCTGTCTAACCGTGACTTTATTTGAAAAAGCAGCTCATTGAGTCATGCACAAATAAAGTCACGGTTAGGAGCCAGATAAAGGTAAATATCTGTATGAGCCTTTCACACACTCACTGACCGGAGGATCCGTTACAAGTAACTATATGGCTCTACAGACAATTGTTATAAAATTCATCTGACACAGCAAGATTACCGACTACTGTGTAAACAAAGAGCGGGGTGCAGCGTGGTGTCAATACTAGCAGTTGTCACCTCCTCCTCCTGAGTACTGCGCAACGAGCTGCTTTTCCAATAAAGTCACGGCCAGACAGGGAGCCAGATAAGAGTAAATATATGCAACACTGACAGGAGAACTGTAATTGTATGGGCTACAATCCACAAGCAGTGCACTGGTAATACGATCTCCTGCATTCCTCTGTGTGCCTCAGTATCATGCCTTAATGCTTAACCCCATGCTGCCTGCTGTGTGTACCTCAGTGCAGATTATTAATAATTTAGGATTGTGTCAAATGTTTAAAAGTGTGTGTGTGTATATATATATATATATATATATATATATATATATATATATAAAAATAAAGTCTTATATTATTAATAACATTATAGAAAAAACTAATTTAAAACCATTTGGGGGGGAAAAGTAATTTTTGGTTTTCGGCCAAGGGACTAATCCCTAATATATATATATATATATATATATATATATATATATATATATATATATACACACATGTACATCTTTAGAGATGTATGTATCTCAATGTCAAAGCCCTTTGCCTGCCTTTTTGTTTTCTAACACCTGAGATCTCATATCTTTATAACTTTTGTGTGCAATATTTTTAAAAAATATTTTTTATTAGATAGTATTATGAGTGTAACTGTACTTTGTAATGTATTTTTTATGTATTTTG
This sequence comes from Bombina bombina, assembly GCF_027579735.1. Lineage (NCBI taxonomy): Eukaryota > Metazoa > Chordata > Amphibia > Anura > Bombinatoridae > Bombina > Bombina bombina. The sequence continues at coordinate 1,139,005,811 of NC_069503.1, read as the reverse complement.
CACAACTTTTTAGTTTTGCAAACCAATTAACCAGAGTTCTGAAGACAGTAATAATCCTAGCGTAAATCACGACTGTACTCAAGTGATCGCGTTTACTTTCAACTTGTAATACCAGAGGTAAGCCCGACCAGCGCAAACCCCCACGATAAACCCATTATCCCTCACGTGCAAATGTTTGCTCTCCCCTCATAATCTGGCAAGAAATAGTAAAAAATATATATGTAAATATATATGAAAGTATTGGAATTAGTGATCTAAAACTACTATGTATATTACAAAATGGTACAAAGCATCCCAAGACATTCTAAAACATTTTATACATGCTTTTTATAATTATTTTATAATTTAATACATTTAAGCACAATTTGAATAGATGTCAATTAGACACTATTAGAAATTTGGAAAATAATAAAAATTAGGTAATAAATAGTGATAATGGATAAGGAGCCCTATTTGGCAAAATATTAGGTGATCCCGTCACATATGAAATACTTTCAAGTGACTCCAATGAAAAATATGTTATAAGATTTACTTGATATATTGAATTATGCCAAACAGAAGGATATTCTGAATGATAAAGAATATAAATACCTTGCATCTAAATATCCAAAAGTACCAGTTGTTTTATCAATTGCCAAAGATCCATAAATCTTAGACAAATATACCAGGAAGGCCGAGCATCTTGAGAATAGAATCCCTATCAAGAAGTAACCTATCAGAATACATCGACAGCAAACTTAAAAAAGTATGTAAGTGTATTACTGTCCTATCTCAAAGACTCTACCAAAGGGGGACCCAAACTATATTTTGGTTACATGCGATGTATCATCACTATACACTAGCATACCACATACAGAAGGAGTAGAATCAATAATATATTTTTAGATAAGGATGTATCGATGTATCAAAGAGATTTCATTATCCAAGTTATCACATACATTGCAAACCACAACTTCTTCCATCAAAATGGAAAGTTCTATAAACAACTGTGCAGCACAGAGATGGGGAACAGGTGTGTGCCTAGCTACGCCAATCTATATCTGGGCAAATGGTAACAAATATTTTGGTATTCATGCCTTGCTAGCGCAGATCTGGCCCTTTACCGCAGATACGTAGATGATATATTAATGATATGGAAGGGGAGTCTGGAAGATTTGGAATACACAATTAGTATAAAATAGACATATTATAGAAGGAAACATTTGAAAACATTGGTTTCTTCTTATAGGTTAACATTATTGGTGAAACGTTGACAGACACACCACATTTTGTATAAACCAAAACAAAAAAATTGAAAACAATTTTAGCTACAAGTGTTCCAAAATTTAAGAACAATTTAAGTGATATTGACTTGAATGGGACGACAATAAAAGGTTCCTTCCCATGTTTGACTTGCAAGGCATGTAAGCATGGAGTTAAGTCAGACAGTTTCCCCTCCAAAGTCACTAAAGAGAAATTTAACATTAAAGAGCTAATACAGCATAGTGATAAAGGTATTATTTACCTAGTAGAAAGTAGCTGTGGTCTACAGTATGTAGGCCAAAATGTCATGCAAACTAAAGGATAGAATCAGGGAACATCTCCTCCAGAGATGACATTCCCTTGCATAAACATTTTAAGGAATGTCATGGAGGCAAGGATACTAGAGGATGGGGATTTTGAGGGAAAAAAATGTTTATATACTTAATCTAAATGTATTTTTAATCTGGATTATATTTATCTGAAAGGCTTGAACGATCATACTGAGATATATCATCTATTATGATTTTATGTTTTATGACTATGTTTTTTTATTAAACTAATAAACGTCAATTTTAGATCATTGATTACATGTATTAGACATACTAGTTTTCAATAGGTCATTTTTTGGGCTTAATATTGCGTTTATGTCAAATATATATTTATATTCTATAATTACTTTTTTAATATTCTACATTAACCTTAGATTGGCCATAATAACTTTTGCATGTCTAACTTTTAAAGAATTTTTATAGATTTTGTTAGATGTTTTTAATAATATTTTATGATGCTTTATCATATCGTGGATATACATTTTATTATGTTCTTTTAAAACACTATCTTCTAAATCCCCACTTTTTGAAAACTCGAGCAGGAGCAGTAAGATTTTTTAAAATAATTATAAAAATGTATATATGAAATATTTTAGAATGTCTTGGGATGCTTTGTATTATTTTGTAATTTACATATGAGTTTTAGGTCCCTAATTCCAATATTTTTGGATAGGTTTACATATATATTTTTGCTATTTTATAGGTATATATATAAATTTTGGTATATATAAAAACCGGCATTAATAACATTTAAAAACATATATAAACATTTTGGGCTAGATTACAAGTCGAGGGCAAAATATCGCTTCTGCGAAAGCAATATTTGCGCTCAACTGAGTAATACCAGCGCACGCAATTGTGCACTGGTATTACAAGTTAGGTGCAATTGCGTTTGTATTGCACGGAAGCATTGCACTCATGAGAGAGCGCTTCCATACAGTCCAATGGGAGCCTCGTTCTCATGCTGTCTGGCACGGCATGAGAACTAGCGCAGTGAAGGGGGTAAGTTGTGCAGGTATGGCCAGCAATTTTAAATATATATGTATATGAATATATATATATATATATATATATGTATAGAATCATATACATATATATTTACTGGGAACACACAGTTCCCATAGACCACAATGTAAAGGCACTTTTCAGTTCCTTTATTTTCCCCCTAACACCCCACACCCGCCACTTTTAACCCCTAAAAATTGCCTAGTGCAGTAGTTTATGGAAAAAAAATTCCACTTTTTTTTTTCAATAAAAGACTAAAATACCCTTTATTGTGAGGGCATTTGGGGCACCTTTAGAAAATTAACCAGGGATCTGATTTTCTGAGTGCTAATTACTACCACAAGCTCGTTCGCAGGCGCACAATAAATTAGTGCTCTACTTTTAATCTAGCCCTTTTTTGGGCATTTAGATGTGTGTCTTTAAGTTTTGAGTTTTTCACACTCCATAGGACTCCATATCCCATATTGCTGCTATACCGGTAGTGATGTCATGCCAGAAGTGATGCAATCCGTAAACCAGAAGCAAGGTCTCTACACTAACATGTGTGTCTCAGCTTGAAATGCAAACATAGCTTTCGAAATAGTTATTCCACTTCCTGTATTTCGGCAGTTACTTTTTTGATGGTCTTTGCGATCTGGAAATGGGTTCCAGTTGTTCAACACTCTTTATTTAAAGGGACAGTCCAGCGAAAATTGAAAACCAAATGGATGCATTTCAGTTTTAAATAGAAGCATTTTTGCATTATACATGTATTAGCAAAAATGCTTCTTATAAAAACTAAAGCTGTTTGAAAAACAAAATTTATGCTTACCTGATAAATTTATTTCTCTTGTGGTGTATCCAGTCCACGGATTCATCCATTACTTGTGGGATATTCTCCTTCCCAACAGGAAGTTGCAAGAGGACACCCACAGCAGAGCTGTCTATATAGCTCCTCCCCTAACTGCCACCCCCAGTAATTCGACCGAAGACAAGCAAGAAAAAAGGAGAAACTATAGGGTGCAGTGGTGACTGTAGTTTAAAAATAAAAAACACCTGTCTTAAAATGACAGGGCGGGCCGTGGACTGGATACACCACAAGAGAAATAAATTTATCAGGTAAGCATACATTTTGTTTTCTCTTGTAAAGGTGTATCCAATCCATGGATTCATCCATTACTGTGGGATACCAATACCAAAGCTTTAGGACACGGATGAAGGGAGGGACAAGGCAGGAACTTAAACGGAAGGCACCACTGCCTGTAAGACCTTTCTCACAAAAATAGCCTCCGAGGAAGCAAAAGTATCGAATTTGTAGAATTTAGAAAAGGTATGAAGCGAAGACCAAGTCGCCGCCTTACAAATCTGTTCAAAAGCCCATGTGGAAGCTACTGCTCTAGTAGAATGAGCTGTAATTCTTTCAGGAGGCTGCTGGCCAGCAGTCTCATAAGCTAAGCGGATTAAGCTTCTTAGCCAAAAAGAAAGAGAAGTTGCCGAAGCCTTTTGGCCTCTCCTCTGTCCAGAGTAGACAACAAACAAAGCAGATATTTGACGAAAATCTTCGTAGCTTGTAAATAAAACTTTAAAGCACGAACCACATCAAGATTGTGTAATATACGTTCCTTCTTTGAAGAAGGATTAGGACATAATGAAGGAACATCAATCTCTGATTGATATTCTTATTAGATACCACCTTAGGAAGAAACCCAGGTTTGGTACGTAAAACTACCTTATCTGCATGGAAAATCAGATAAGGGGAATCACACTGTAAAGCAGATAACTCCGAAACTCTTCGAGCCGAGGAGATAGCTACTAAAAACAGAACTTTCCAAGATAAAAGTTTAATATCTATGAAATGCAAAGGTTCAAATGGAACCCCTTGAAGAACTTTAAGCCACTAAATTTAAACTCCATGGCCGAGCGACAGGTTTAAACACAGGCTTGATTCTAACCAAAGCCTGACAAAAACGCCGCTGAACGTCTGGAACCTCAGCCAGACGTTTGTGCAAAAGAATAGACAGAGCAGAAATCTGTCCCTTTAAGGAACTAGTGACAATCCCATCTCCAATCCTTCTTGGAGAAAGGATAATGTCTAGGAATCCTGACCTTACTCCATGAGTAACCCTTGGATTCACACCAATGAAGATATTTACATCATATCTTATGATAGATTTTCCTGGTGACAGGCTTTCGAGCCTGAATTAAGGTATCAATGACCGACTTGGAAAAACCACGCTTTGATAAAATCAAGCGTTCAATCTCCAAGCAGTCAGAAGCAGAGAAATTAGATTTAGATGTTTGAAGGGACCTTGAAGTAGAAGGCCCTGTCTCAGAGGCAGAGTCCATGGTGGAAAGGATGACATGTCCACCAGATCTGCATACCAAGTCCTGCATGGGCCACGCAGGAGCTATCAAAATCACTGAAGCTCTCTTCTGCTTGATCTTGGCAATCAGACGAGGGAGCAGAGGAAATGGTGGAAACACATAAGCCAGGCTGAAGGACCAGGGCGCTGCTAGAGCATCTATCAGCGCTGCCTCGGGGATCCCTTGACCTGGACCCGTAACAAGGAAGCTTGGCGTTCTGACGAGACGCCATGAGATCCAGTTCTGGTTTGCCCCATAGTTGAATCAGCTGGGCAAATACCTCCAGATGGAGCTCCCACTGCCCCGGATGAAAAGTCTGCCGACTTAGAAAATACGCCTCCCAGTTCTCTACTCCTGGGATATGGATAGCTGAGAGATGGCAAGAGTGAACCTCTGCCCATAGAATTATCTTTGAAACCTCCAACATTGCCAGGGGGCTCCTTGTTCCCCCCCTGATGGTTGATATAGGCTACAGTTGTGATGTTGTCCGACTGAAATCTGATGAACCTGACCGCAGCTAGCTGAGGCCAAGCCTGAAGAGCATTGAATATCGCTCTTAGTTCCAGAATGTTTATCAGAAGGAGGGCTTCCTCCTGAGTCCACGAACCCTGAGCCTTCAGGGAGTTCCAGACTGCGCCCCAGCCCAGAAGGCTGGCATCTGTCGTCACTATAGTCCATTCTGGCCTGCGGAAACTCATTCCCCTGGACAGATGGACCCGAGATAGCCACCAGAGAAGAGAATCCCTGGTCTCTTGATCCAGATGTATCGAGGAGACAAATCTGTGTAGTCCCTTTGAAGGGGATGTTGAGAAGCTTAGACTTTAAAGTAACGTCAGCTGACCAGGATTTAAGCCATAGCGCCCTACGCGCCTGAATGGCAAAAAACTGAATTCTTAGCCGTTAGCTTGGTTAAATGAAAAACGGCGTCAGAAATAAAGGAATTAGCTAATTTAAGAGCCTTAATCCTGTCTAGAATATCATCTAACGGGGTCTCCACCTGTAGAGCCTCCTCAAGAGACTCGAACCAGAAGGCCGCTGCAGCAGTGACAGTGGGGCAATGCATGCAAGAGGCTGGAGAATAAAACCTTGTTGTATAAAGATTTTCTTAAGGAAGCCCTCTAATTTTTTATCCATTGGATCTAGGAAAGCACAACTGTCCTCGACGGGGATAGTTGTACGCTTAGTTAGGGTAGAGACTGCTCCCTCCACCTTAGGGACCGTCTGCCACGAGTCCCGTGTTGTGGCATCTATGGGAAACATCTTTTTAAAAGCAGGAGGGGGAGAGAACGGTACACCTGGTTTATCCCATTCCTTAGTAATAATTTCTGCAAACCTCTTAGGGACTGGAAAAACGTCAGTGTAAACAGGCACTGCAAAGTATTTGTCCATTTTACACAATTTCTCTGGGACTACAATGGGGTCACAGTCATCCAGAGTCGCTAAAACCTCCCTGAGCAACAAGCGGAGGTGTTCAAGCTTAAATTTAAACGCTGTCATTTCAGAGTCAGACTGAAGTAACGCCTTCCCTGAATCAGAAATGTCACCCACAGATAGAAGCTCTCCTGCTTCGGCTTCTGCATATTGTGAGGGTATATCGGACATAGCTAATAAAGCGTCAGAAAGCTCTGTATTTGTTCTAGCCCCAGAGCTGTTTCGCTTTCCTTGTAACCCTGGCAGTTTGGACAATACTTCTGTGAGGGTATTAGTCATAACCGCCACCATGTCTTGTAAGGTAAACGCATTGGACGCGCCAGATGTACTTGGCGTCACTTGAGCGGGAGATATAGGTTCTGACACATATGGAGAGCTAGGTGGTTTAACCTCCCTTTTGTCAGTCTGAGAAACCTCTGGTGATAAATCTTTAAATGCCATAATATGGTCTTTATAACTTATAGAAATATCAGTACATTTGGTACACATTCTAAGAGGGGGGTTCCACAATGGCTTCTAAACATAATGAACAAGGAGTTTCCTCTATGTCAGACATGTTTAACAGACTAGTAATGAGACCAGCAAGCTTGGAAAACACTTTAATAAATGTGAAACAGCAATTAAACAAAAATGGTACTGTGCCTTTAAGGGAAAAAAACTACCACATAAACTGCAAAACAGTGTTAAAAAGTAGTAAACTCCTACGAAATTTTTACAGTGTGTATAAGGGACTAAAACAGCATTGCACCCACTTGCAAATGGATGATTAACCCATTTAGGCCCCAAACCGGATTTGAAAAACTTTAAAACCGTTAATAAACAGTCAAACACACTGCCACAGCTCTGCTGTGGCTCCTACCTGCCCTTAAACATGATTTTTGCAGGAAAAAACCCTCTATAGTGGTCCTAGATGCCAGAGGACTCCTTTAGGGAAGCTGGATGTCTCAGTCTGAATATCAACTGAACATTTAGAGCGTGAAAATAGGCCCCTCCCACCATGCACTCGATGTCAGAGGGTCTTAAAAAAAGTACTCCTAGGAGTAATCTGACTAGCCATGTGGAAAACTAGGCCCCAAATAAAGATTTATCACCCTCAGAGAAAAAACGTTTTTTCTATAAACCATGCAAACGTTTTGACACTAAGTAATATGAAGTATTAACATGAATATTACCCTTTTTTGTAAGCATGATCCCAGTCGTTGTTAAATCACTGCATCAGGCTTACCTCAAATATACAAGGCTCTGTCAGCATTTTCTAGACCTTATCATCTCTCTAGAAATAAATATACTGAACATACCTCAAAGCAGGTAATCTGCAAACCGTCCCCCCAACTGAAGTTTTCTTTCCATACTCTTTAGTTATGTGTGAGAAAAGCAATGGACCTTAGTTACAAACCGCTAAGATCATCAACCTCCAGGCAGATTCTTCTTCTAATTTCTGCCTGAGAGTAAAACAGTACAACGCTGGTACCGTTTAAAAATAACAAACTCTTGATTGAAGGTAAAAACTACACTAAGTCACCACATCTCTCTTACACTTCCTATCTTGTCGAGAGTTGCAAGAGAATGACTGGGGGTGGTAGTTAGGGGAGGAGCTATATAGACAGCTCTGCTGTGGGTGTCCTCTTGCAACTTCCTGTTGGGAAGGAGAATATCCCACAAGTAATGGATGAACCCGTGGACTGGATACACCTTTACAAGAGAAAGAGTATTTAAGTATGCACCGTGCACTAGGATTTTAAAAACAGCACTTGTTTAGAGAGCCTAAGGTATTATATCATTTGGCAATGACTCAGTTTGTTAATTGCTGACATGATACAAGCCCCACTGGTGCTCTGAGCAGCTGTAGTATTTAAAATGCTGGTGCACTGAGAATATCTAGCTATGCTTCACGTGCACATGCAGAGAAAAATGCTAACAGTGATAACTTTTACTAGAAGCATTTTTGCTAATACATGTATATTGCAAACACGTTTCTATTCAAAGTTGTAATTCATCTATGCACCTTTACATTTTGACCGGAATGTCCCTTTAAATCACACTTCTTCTAGAACAGATTTAAGTCTTGATATAGGACACAATTAGAGCTGAAAACACGTCAACCTTTTGAAGATTATTTTGTGACTATCTGATCGAGTTTTCACCCACACAGCTATTTAGTAAGTCTATTTACACTTTGGGGGTTATTTCACTATTTGTAGTCTGCACTATTGTATCTTTTTGTTCTTTCAGGTTTTTCTATTTTTGGATACACCTCATCAATATTTTCTTTTAGGAATATTACGGATCCGTACTATCCATTTCTCACTCTGTGGATAATTATTATTATCAGGTATTTATAGAGCGCTAACAGGTTCCGCAGCGCTATGAAGATAGGTGGTATATAAAAACAATTACAGGGATCAAATGGGTAGAGGGTCCTGCCGAGAGTTGCACTGTTGTAGTCGGCTCTTATGAAGGTGGAATACAAACAGCTGGGCTCATAGGCTTACATGCTATGGGGTTTAAGGGGATAGCAGTGGAGATAGGAAAGTTAGTGTAAGTTGTATGCGTCCCTGAATAGTAGAATAGTAGTCTTCAGGGAACACTTGAAGCTTTAAAACTAGGGGAGAGTCTTGTGGAGTGAGGCAGAGAGTTCCATAAGATGGGAGCCAGTCTGGAGAAATCTTGTAAACGGGAATGTGAGGAGGAAACAAAAGAGGAGAGTAGGAGATCATGAGCGGAGCAAAGGGGGTGGGGAGGGAGAATATCTGGAGACAAGGTCTGAGATGTAGGGGGGAGCAATGCAATTGAGGGCTTTATAAGTCAGAATGAGAATTTTGTGTTTAATCCTGGAGGCAAGAGGAAGCCAGTGAAGGGACTGGCAGAGAGGTGCGGCAGATATGAAGAGCGACGTGTAAGGAAGATGAGCTGGCAGAGGCAATCATTATGGATTGTAAAGGAGCTAGGCGGCAGTAGGGAGACCAGAGACGATGGAGTTGCAGTAGTCGAGGCGGGAAAGGATGAGATAATTGTCTGCCTTCTGAACAACAGGTTACTGTGAGGAGGATTAAATGATCCCCTTTCAAATGATGAGCATCAAGGAGGCCAAAGAAAATTACTGAAGATCATGGGAAGTGGGATAAATGTAAAGGTCTGGTGTGTTGGAACTGGAGTAATCACTCAAATTAATTCCTGATCTCTCACACATGCAGAAAGAAAAGGATCTCAAGGGCAACTCAAGGGTCCTTGAACAAACACTTATTCAATATTCCAGGGAAATGATTACCAGGGATCCCCTACCAGAGACCTTATCTTGTATGGGGGCCTCATCTCCATGCAGACTTGGGAGCTGGGGTAGACTTCTTTGACTTTTTGTTTTTCGACCAAGAAGGAGTTGAACAGGAGGATTTAGAGTATCCAGAAATCTGTGTAGAGGGGAAATCTTTCTGAGCCTTAGACTGCTGAAAGATATGAAAAGCCCTGCAGATATAAGCTTACCCTTAGATGTTTAATCCCGGGCAGAAAAGCTCCCTTACCTGTGGCAATAATAGCATCCAGTCCAGGCCCAAACAGATTTACACTGGAAGGGGAGAATTTTCTATTGAATGCCCTTAGATGTTTTATCCCGGGCAGAAAAGCTCCGTTACCTGTGGCAATAATAGCATCCAGTCCAGGCCCAAACAGATTTACCCTGGAAGGGGAGAATTTTCTATTGAATGCTCTCCATCTAATACATATTATTATTATTATTATTATCGGTTATTTGTAGAGCGCCAACAGATTCCGCAGCGCTATAAACAAAGGGGGAGTACAACAGAACAATTACAGGGTAGAGGGCCCTGCCAAGAGTTGCACTGTTGTAGTCAGCTCTTAAGAAGGTGATCTGCAAACAGCTGGACTTTTAGGCTTACATGCTAAGAGGGTTCAGGGGATTGCAGTGGAGGAGAGGAACTGGTATTAGGAAAGGTTAGCGTAGGTTGTATGCATCCATGAACAGTAGAGTCTTTAGGGAGCACTTGAAGCTTTTAAAACTAGAAGAGAGTCTTGTGGAGCGAGGCAGAGAGTTCCACAAGATGGGAGCCAGTCTGGAGAAGTCCTGTAAACGGGGAGTGTGATGAGGTGACAAGAGAGGTGGAGAGTAGGAGGTCATGAGTAGAGCGAAGGGGACGGGAGGGAGAGTATCTGGAGACAAGGCCTGAGATGTAGGGGGGGAGCAGTGCAGTTGAGGGCTTTGTATGTCAGAGTGAGAGTTTTGTGTTTGATCCTAGAGGCAAGAGGAAGCCAGTGAAGGGATTGGCAGAGAGGCGCAGCAGATGAAGAGCGAGTGTAAGGAAGACGAGTCTGGCAGAGGCATTCATTATGGATTGTAAAGGAGCTAGGCGGCAGGTGGGGAGACCAGAGAGGACAGAGTTGCAGTAATCAAGGCGGGAAAGAATGAGAGAGTGGATTCAAATCTTAGTTGTGTCTTGTGTAAGGAAGTGTCTAATTTTAGAGATGTTTTTAAGGTGGAAGCGGCAGGCTGTAGCCAAGGACTGAATGTGAGGAGTGAAGGAAAGATCTGAGTCAAATGTGACCCAGAGAATCGGGCATGCGGGGTAGGGTAATGATGGAGTTGTCGAAAGTTATAGAGATATTGGGGGTGGAGATTTTGGAAGAAGGGGGGAAAATGAGGAGCTCAGTTTTGGAGAGATTTAGCTTGAGGTAGTGAGAGGACATCAGGAAGAGATGTGAGAAAGACAGTTAGTGACACGGGTTAGCAAGGAAGGAGATAGTTCTGGTGCAGAGAAGTAGATTTGGGTGTCATCGGCATACAAATGATATTGGAGAAACCGTGGGACTTAATTAGGGAACCTAGTGATGACGTATAGATTGAGAAGAGAAGGGGACGAGGACAGAGCCTTGCGGTACTCGACAAGAAGTGGTGACGGGGCAGAGGAGGGCCCCAGAGAAGGCTACACTGAAGGTACGGTTTGACAGGTAGGAAGAGAGCCACAAAAGGGCTGTGTCACAGATGCCGAAGGATTGGAGGGTTTGGAGCAAAAGAGGGTGGTCGACAGTGTCAAAGGCTGCGGACAGATCAAGGAGGATAAGCAGAGAGAAGTGGCCTTTTGATTTAGCTGTAAGTAGGTCGTTGGTGACCCTTAACAATAGCTGTCTCTGTGGAGTGATAGGGACGAAATCCAGATTGCAGCGGGTCAAGAAGGGAGTTTAATGTAAGGAAATGGGATAGGCGTGCATTTACTAGTTTTTCGAGAAGCTTTGAAGCAAGAGGAGGAGGGAAATTGGGCGGTAGTTGGATGGGGAAGTAGGATCAACGAAGGTTTTTTGAGGATATGTGTGACCAGTGCATGTTTCATCGATGAGGGAAATGTGCCAGTGCTGAGGGAGAGGTTGAAAATGTGTGTTAGCATAGGGGTAAGGGTAGCAGAGAGAGAGGGAGCAGCTGTGAGGGGATAGGGTCAAGGGGACAGGTAGTGAGGTGAGAGCGCAGTATAAGTGCTGAAACTTCGTCTTCAGTAACAGGGGAGAATGAACTAAAGTTTCAGGTTATGAGGGTTGTGGTTGAGTGAGAGTATTTGAGGGGGGGGGAGAATGGAATTGTTGTAGAGAGCTGATTTCATGTCTGATGGAGTCAATTTTGTTAGTGAAGTGACTGGCAAAGTCTTGAGCTGACAGAGAAGTTGTATTAGAAGTGGGGGGAGGGTGGAGGAGAGTATTGAAAGTGGCGAACAGACGTTTGGGTTTGAAGAAAGATTAGAGATAAGAGTTAGAGAAGTAGTGTTGCTGTGGAGATTAAGGGCAGAGTAAGTAGGAGTTCAAGATGAATTTGTAATGAAGAAAATCAGCTGAACTCCGTGATTTTCCTCCATTGCCGTTCAGCCAGTACGGGAAAATCTGCGTAGGTTCCGTGTCTGAGGAGTATGCCAGGGCTGGGGGATGGTGGTGTGATTTCTAGCAGTGGTAAGAGGGCGAGATTGTCAAGGACGGATATAAGGGTGGAATTATAGTGGCAGATAGATTGTTCAGGGCAGGAAAAGGTGGAGAAGGATGAGAGGAGCGGTTGAAGGGAATTAGCAAGTTGTTGGCTGATCTAAAGACCTAATGCTTCTGTGAAGTTTGGTGTGAGGAGTAGAAGGTGGGAGAGTTGTAGGAAGGGAAATGATATGTTGCAGGTAAGGAGATGGTGGTCAGAAAGAGGAAAAGGGGAGTTAGAGAAGTTTGAGAGAGTGCATCGATAGCTAAAGATCATGTCAAGGGAGTGACCATCTTTGTGAGTGGGAGAATCAGTCCATTGTGACAGACCGAAAGAGGAAGTGAGCTGCAGAAGTTGTTTAGAAGATAAGGCAGTGGGATTGTTAAGGGGGATGTTGAAGTCGCCAAGAATGAGGGCAGGAGTGTCTGAGGAAAGGAAGTAGGGTAGCCAGGCAGCCAAGTGATCTAGAAATTGAGTTGCGGAGCTAGGGGGTCGGTATATGACTGCAACACGTACAGAGAGAGGGGAGAATAAGCGAATCATGTGGGTTTCGAATGAGGAAAAGGGAGGGAAGAGATAGGGTGTATTTGTTGGAAGGTGCAACGAGAGGAAGTAAAATACCTACTTGTCTATTACCAGACCTAGGAGTGTGGCTGAAGTGGAGACCCCCATGTGACAGAGCAGCAGTGGATGCTGTGTCTAGGGGAGAGAGCCAGGTTTCTGTTAGGGCAGAAGTTTGAGGGAGTGGGAGATGAAGAGGTCATGTATAGAAGTGAGTTTGTTGCAAACAGAGCGAGAGTTCCAGAGTGCACAGGTGAAAGGGGTAGTGGCTTTAGATGCAAGAGGAATGTGAGTAAGGTGTGCAGAGTTTTTGTTTCTGAGTCTATGGGATGGTACACATGGATGTGCACGGCTTGTCAGTGGTTGGGGACCAGGATTAGGGGAGATGTCACCAGCAGTAAGTAGAAGCAAGAGGAGAGTGACATGAGATGAGATACAGATTTGCAGTAGTGAGACTGCGTTTGAGATGAGCTGCAGGGGGTAGAGAGAGTATTTAGGAATAGGTAAAGTTCATGATACATATATAAAAGAGGAACCATCCCCAAAGGTATAGTGGTACACCAAGTCAAAGTGGAAATATCTGCAACTATCTTAGGAAGAGTTTCACAATCTCTGTATAAACAGAAGGGAGAGGAAACATTTAATTTGGTAAATGGAGCAAAATGAATATGTTGGTGAAGTAAAACATACTGTGCATAGCTCAGAAGCCAACTTATAAGCGTGGTAAGCCAAACAGGCTAATTTAAAACAACAGTAACAACAGTAACCAATAAAAAAAAAAAAAGTTTTTTTCAAAGTGCCCAAAGTGCTATGAGGTGTATGGGGTATTAATATATGTCCCCAGACTATGTGAAGCATGGGAACATGTTCACACTAATAGCCGGTGGGCTACGAAGGTGCAGGTACTTAACTCAGCACCTCCATCCACTGTGCATACCCCACCTGCAGCAACTTACTTCTAGTAAATGAGCCCATCTTAAGCAGCACAATGCCAAGGATCTAAATCAGTAACAGCATCTCAACCCAGGGGATTTGGTGGAAAAGTCCCATTTCACATGGGGAGGACTGTAGAGCCACAAGGAGAAGCTCACTCTAGATCAAGTTTTTGGTGGACAAATCCACATTTCACATGGGGAGGACTTTAAATCCACAAGGAAGCAGCTCACTCTAGATCAGATTTTTGGTGGACAAGATCACATTTCACCTGGGAGGCCTGCAACATTTTTTACTGTAAGGAGGATTAAAGGATCCCCTTTCAAATGATGAGCATCAAGGAATCCAAAGAAAATGACTGAAGATCATGGGAAGTCGGAGAAATGTAAAGGTCTGTGTTGTGGTATCCTTTGTCTCCTCGTGGTCAAGATGGGATATTCCAAAAGTCTTAAAAAAACTTCTGGAAAAGTGTTTTAAATGGATTACCAGCCTCAAATCAATCTCATTGCATAGTATAGGGGGTGTATCTGTAACCTTAAAGCATTTAAAAATTGTTAGATAAATTTGCTACTATTTTCAAGTGAAATAATTCAAATGCCCCACAAACATCTGTCAAACACTTTGCAACACATATTGCAATGGCTTCATTGTTTACTTTTTTGTTGTTTCCTTATATTATCAAATTTACTTTTTTCGCTTGTATCCATTTTTTAAATGCATACCTAGGTAGGCTCTGAAACAGAAATGCACTAGTGGGAGCTATCTGCTGATTGGTGGCTACACAAATATGCCTGATGTCACTCGCTCACCAGATATGTTCAGTTGGGTCCTAGTAGTAAATTGCTGCTTTTAAGCTAACTTTAACAATGTGTTTAAACCATTTGAAGGTGTTAAAACATAGCTATATGTAAGCAATAGTGCAATAATAAAATGATCAAACACATTAGAGCATTTATGTTTGCATTTTCATGTCTCTTTAAGATTCACTTTCCTGATATCTTTTATAGAATAGTTCTTTAGTAAAAGCATCTTTCTAACTTGGTGGCTCTGAAGAACAACTTACAATCTCTGTCCTTTATACTGTGTGACGCATACAGACAGGCACAGGTACAATGCACAGTGACATTATCATCTGACCTAGTTCCTTTATTGCAATAAATGAAAGGATGTCTGTTCACATTGAAAGTAAAATACATTTAAACAATATCCCTTTGAAGCCATCAGTTGAGTTTCCTTGGATTTTCTGCTGACTGTTTTTCTGGATTTTCCTCTCCCTGTTCTTTTAATACAGCTAAGATGTAAATTGAGCACATTTTTCAAAGCTATTGTGCTTAACGCAAGAACAAAATTCCATCTGACAATCACAACCTGTTCCGCTGCAAGAAGACTGCCTCGCATGTCTGCATGTCATAAATATGAATGCCCTGCGCTGAGCTAAGGGCACTGGTATGAGAGAATCAGAGACTGAGAGACTGCCTGAAGCTGTTTACAGTGAGGAAATGCGAAAGCAAAAGGTTGTGCAAAACGGTGTCGTAGTATTGTAGAAAATAGATTTTACTTATATAACTATTGATAAAAACTATGTTACTATCAGCAGACGTATCTAATCAATTCAATACTCAGTCTGTCACCCTTTCCCTATGCAAAGTGTAATACAGGTAACTGATGAATGTCCAATCTTTAGTGCACAACTGGATTGTTTTATTCTTATTATCAGTTATGTGTAGAGTGCCAACAGATTCTGCATTTAACATACATTCCTCATCTCACATATACTGTATATACAGTATATAATATTCTGTTCAGGGGAGCCATATCAAATAAACATCCCATCTAGAAGCTAGAAAAGCAACTAATGGAATTTAGACATGTCTAAAAGATATCCTGGAACTGGGCAAGGTTATGGCTTTCTGAGGGGTGATGAGAGGCACAATTAAGTGGGTTGTCTGATTGGGTGATCTACTAAATTGCATTTGAAATAAAGCTGACTCTTAATTTTCCGCATATTTAAAGGGATATAACAGTGTGATGGTAAATTCTTTACTTTAGGGTTAAATACTTGTACTGCAACTGAATCGCTAAGGAGCAGATGTGTATTGCCACTCTGGAGTGGACTATGTGGGGTTTATACTGGAGTGGACCAGTGGTATTATAGTAGCGCATTAGAGCATATTACTGTTACAGTACCATGTCCCTTTAATATTATATCCATGAGAAAATGTCATTGTGGTCTAAAAGTTTCCTTTCCTAACAGTTCTGGGACATCATCATGTCACAATTGCTCCTGTGTGCTAGAAAGAGAGAGTAAAGTAAGTGCAGAATGTGTAGCAGTGTTTGGCTTGTGAAGACTGCAGAGTACACTTACAATTCTCAGTATTGGGAAATGCATAATTATTACAGCTAAATTACAGGAAAATGTGGACAAATTACTATGCATTTTACATTACAATATATAATGTTTCGTGTCTCTTTAATAACTCTGCATTTTCACGTTTGATGACAGAGCTGGCATTATTGCCGATGTATAAGGAGCGCCTACCATCAGTACACAGTAGCTTTGGTACAGACATTCCTGCTACTGATGTTTCCTGGTTGCAGAAGCGCTTTACGTTTAGAAATAAATAGTAACAACACACATAACTGTCATTCTTCTGCTACACAAAAACAAAATGTTACCTATTGAAAGCTCCCAGCCCTGTAGATGCTAAATATCTGGGATAACAGAGAAAAGCACTTTGTGATCCATTAGGGCATTCTCTTTTGTCTGACAGACACATTAAAGGGGAAGACAGCACATAGATAAGGCAGTGGAATTGAACTGCTAATTAAAAATGCTAGTAGTAATACATCAGCACCACATTATTCAGGGAGCAAAATGCATGAGACTTCACCTGCAGCAATTGCATGGCTAAACTGGTTACTATAGCAACAGTATCTTCACCACAGAATCATCGCCCCTTGAACACACAGCTATTATAATCAGACATTACTAAGTACACATTATGTACATGTCCCCATATAACTGATGGCACAGATACAGCTGACTTCACAGCTAATCAGGGATTTGAATAAGATTCATATGCAGTATCCAAGTATGATTGATAAGGCCAGTATCCACCCCAGGGTAATGGAGCTCGCAGAGAGCAGTGCAGGATCTGAGCATGCTCAGTACATCAGTACCTAGGTAACAGAGCTCACAGAGAGCAGTGCAGTATCTGAGCATGCTCAGTACATCAGTACCTAGGTAACAGAGCTCACAGAGAGCAGTGCAGTATCTGAGCATGCTCAGTACATCGGTACCTAGGTAACAGAGCTCACAGAGAGAAGCACAGTATCTGAGCATGCTCAGTATATCAGTACATAGGTAACAGAGCTCACAGAGAGCAGTGCAGTATCTGAGTATGCTCAGTACATCAGTAGCTGGGTAACAGCTCACAGAGAGCAGTGCAGTGTCTGAGCATGCTCAGTACATCAGTACCTAGGTAACAGAGGCTCACAGAGAGCAGTGCAGTATCTGAGCATGCTCAGTACATCGGTACCTAGGTAACAGAGCTCACAGAGAGAAGCACAGTATCTGAGCATGCTCAGTATATCAGTACATAGGTAACAGAGCTCACAGAGAGCAGTGCAGTATCTGAGCATGGTCAGTACATCAGTACCTAGGTAACAGAGCTTACAGAGAGCATTGCAGTATCTGAGCATGCTCAGTACATCAGTACCTAGGTAACAGAGCTCACAGAGAGCAGTGCAGTATCTGAAGCATGCTCAGTACATCAGTACCTAGGTAACAGAGCTCACAGAGAGCAGTGCAGTATCTGAGTATGCTCAGTACATCAGTAAGCTGGGTAACAGAGCTCACAGAGAGCAGTGCAGTATCTGAGCATGCTCAGTACATCAGTACCTAGGTACAGAGCTCACAGAGAGCAGTGCAGTATCTGAGCATGCTCAGTACATCAGTACCTAGGTAACAGAGCTCACAGAGAGCAGTGCAGTATCTGAGCATGCTCAGTACATCAGTACCTAGGTAACCAGAGCTCACAGAGAGCAGTGCAGTATCTGAGCATGCTCAGTACATCAGTACCTAGGTAACAGAGCTCACAGAGAGCAGTGCAGTATCTGAGTATGCTCAGTACATCAGTACCTAGGTAACATAGCTCACAGAGAGCAGTGCAGTATCTGAGCATGCTCAGTTACATCAGTACTAGGTAACAGAGCTCACAGAGAATAGTGCAGTATCTGAGTATGCTCAGTACATCAGTACCTAGGTAACAGAGCTCACCGAGAGCAGTGCAGAATCCGAGCATGCATCAGTACATCAGTACCTAGGTAACAGAGCTCACAGAGAGCAGTGCAGTATCTGAGCATGCTCAGTACATCAGTACCTAGGTAACCAGAGCTCACAGAGAGCAGTGCAGTATCTGAGTATGCTCAGTACTCAGTACCTAGGTAACATAGCTCACAGTGAGCAGTGCAGTATTGAGCATGCTCAGTACATCAGTACCTAGGTAACAGAGCTCACAGAGAGCAGTGCAGTATCTGAGTATGCTCAGTACATCAGTACCTAGGTACAGAGCTCACAGAGAACAGTGCACGCATCTGAGTATGCTCAGTACATTCAGTACCTAGGTAACAGAGCTTACAGAGAGCAGTGCAGTATCTGAGTATGCCTCAGTACATCAGTACCTAGGTAACATAGCTCACAGTGAGCAGTGCAGTATCTGAGTATGCTCAGTACATCAGTACCTGGGGTAACAGAGCTCACAGAGAGCAGCACAGTATCTGAGCATGCTCAGTACATCAGTACCTAGGTAACAGAGCTCACAGAGAACAGTTGCAGTATCTGAGTATGCTCAGTACATCAGTACCTAGGTAACAGAGCTCACAGAGTGCAGTGCAGTATCTGAGCATGCTCAGTACATCAGTACCTAGGTAACAGAGCTCACAGAGAGCAGTGCAGTATCTGAGCATGCTCAGTACATCCAGTACCTAGGTAACAGAGCTCACAGAGAGCAGTGCAGTATCTGAGCATGCGCAGTACATCAGTACCTAGGTAACAGAGCTCACAGAGAGCAGTGCAGTATCTGAGCATGCTCAGTACATCAGTACCTAGGTAACAGAGCTCACAGAGAGCAGTGCAGTATCTCAGTACATCGGTTCCTGGGTAACAGAGCTTGCAGAGAAGAAAAGAGCTCCGGTGGCAACCTGTGAAGTCTAGACTCTAGAGGACTCCGGTGGCAACCTGTGAAGCTCTGGTGAAACTCTATGCCCAAGAGGATTAAGGCAGTGCTGAAAATAATGGGGCCATACAAAATATTGACACTTTGGGCCCAATTTGGACATTTCAATTTTTTAGGGGTGTACTGACTTTTGTTGCCAACGGTTTAGACATTAATGGCTGTATGTTGAGTTAATTTTGAGGGGACAGCAAATGACACTGGCAGTACACTCACTACTTTACATTATAGCAAAGTGTCATTTCTTTAGTGTTGTCACATGGAAAAATATAATAAAATATTTTACAAAAATGTGAGGGGTTGTACTCTCGTTTGTGAGATACTGTATATATATATATATATATACACACACACGCAACACTCATTGTATGCACTATATACAGTATTATATACTTGTGGGGTAGAGTAAGAAATTGGGTAATCCTAGCATTACCCGGGCTGGAAATTACCCAAGCAGCTGTGGGTAAAGTCCGATGTAACATGATAAATCTTCTGAGTGCATCAAGTCACTGTATGTTTTGATGATCGTGTTTAGTAGGATACACAGATGATCGTGTTTGGTAGGATACACAGATGATCGTGTTTTGGTAGGATACACAGATGATCCTGTTTGGTAGGATGATCGTGTTTTGGTAGGGTACAACTGATGATTGTGTTTGGTAGGATGATGGTGTTTTGGTAGGGTACACTGATGATTGTGTTTGGTAGGATGATGGTGTTTTGGTAGGATGATCGTTTGTTTTTGGTAGGGTACACTGATGATTGTGTTTGGTAGGATACACTTATGATTATGTTTGGTAGGATATACAGATGATCGATAGGATCACACAGATGATCGTGTTTGGTAGGATACACCCATGATCGTGTTTTGGTAGGATACACTGGATCTATGTTTGGTAGGATACACAGATGATCGTGCTTGGTAAGGATACACAGATGATCGTGTTTGGTAAGATACACTGATGATTGTGTTAATAGGATACACTGATAATCATGTTTGGTAGGATACACTGATAATCATGTTTGGTAGGATACACTGATAATCATGTTTGGTAGGATACATCAGATGATCGTGCTGGGTAGGATACACTGATGATCGTGCTTGGTAGGATACACTGATGATTGTGCTTGGTAGGATACACTGATGATCGTGTTGGTAGGATACACTGATGATCGTGCTTGGTAGGATACACAGATGATCGTGTTTGGTAGGATACACTGATAATCATGTTTGGTAGGATACACAGATGATCGTGCTTGGTAGGATACACTGATAATCATGTTTGGTAGGATACACTGATGATCGTGCTTGGTAGGATACACTGATGATCGTGCTTGGTAGGATACACTGATAATCATGTTTGGTAGGATACACTGATAATCATGTTTGGTAGGATACACTGATGATTGTGTTTGGTAGGATACCCTGATAATCATGTTTGGTAGGATACACTGATAATCATTTTTGGTAGGATACACTGATGATCGTGCTTGGTAGGATACACTGATAATCGTGCTTGGTAGAGATACACTGATGATCGTGTTTTTGGTATGATATACATTTCAGCTATATCTTTACTTATTCATTACACCAAGAAACATGTAGGAGCGCATGAACAAAAAATTAAAGGAAAAAAAAAAAATGCTTACAAACAACCAAACTATGCACTTCAAATTAAAGCATATATGTGGTTTGAAATGATCAAGGCTATTTATTTAGATAAATCCAAAAATCAGGCAAAAACCCAAGTGAAAAGTTTTCTAATAATTTGCTGTTTTCGCCATTATTATATGACTTGGTTACAAACCAACAAGCCACACAAAGACATTAATACAGTATATCTGATGGATCTACACATGGAAGGCACACAACTACTGTGCAACTATAGTGGGAATAAACATGATTGTGAGGTTTTTATTTTAAATTGAGGGTCATATGGAAGGTCGGAAAGTCTTAATCCAAATAGCTCATGCAAGATGTACAAAGTCATAGAAAGCCCTCAAGCAGGGATAAAGCTACTGAAAGGCAAATAAGATGATCAGACATTGCTGCAGGAGACAAGTGCCACAGACGAAAAAAGAGTTTGCCTAAAGACACGATAACAATACAAGCACGTGACAAGGTTTATAACTACAGAACATTTCATCACATGCAATATATACATGAAAAATATATCTACCTTTTTTGCCCCCCAACAAGGCTGCCTTTCTGAGCTTCCTGTAGCAATACCTTGGCATATGTGCTAATTGCAACCCCTGAAAAAAATCAATAAAAACAAATTAAGATAATAACAGTGAACACCTATAATAATGTACAACGTTAAAACAGAAATATATATTATAAGATAGTAACAAGAGAGACTTGTCACATGTAGGATGAGACTGTAGTCCTGTTGATGTCTGCGAGGCCTGAGAAGCCTTGTTTGTTATCTAGCAGTGAAGGTGCATGATGCTGTTTATTGTTCTTACAACAGGAACCACAAAACTATATTATAAGGACAGTCTATTTAAAAATGTATTACCCATTCCCCGTTTTTGCGCAACCAACTCAGTAATATTAATAACTTTTTACCTCTGTGATTACCTTGTATCTAAGCCTCTGCAGAACGCCCCCCTTATTCACAAATGTGAAAAACAAATCATATGACAATGTGTGTTAAAACTATAATAAGGGGCCGATTTATCAATGTCTGGCGGACATGATACACTGTAGAGTATCATGTTCCGCCAGACATCGTTGAATGCCGACAGCATACGCCTGTGGGCATTTAACATTGCAGTCTGGTGAAACTGCTTGTGCAATGCCGCCCCCTTGCAGATTCACGGCTAATCGGCCGCTAACAGTGGGTGTCATTCAACCCGATCGTATTGCAATCGGGCGGATTGATGTACGCAGCCTCAGCTGCGGTGTACGAGGTTAAGGAGCAGCGGTCTTAAGAACGCTGCTTCTCAACTCCTGTTTCACGGTGCAGAAACAGGAGTATTTGGCCCATTCGGGCACTTATAAAATCTGCCACCCTAAAATCCACCTTGTGTATTCAGTATATTTTACCATTTGTTACGATTTAAGAAGGTGTCTACCCCTAGACACAATGAATAGTTAAACAGTAGTAATGATGAATTAGACTTGGGATTCCTACCTTGGGTTTTCACCAGCACCTAAAAGCACAAACTCATCAGTCATGTGCAACATCATATGGGTAGAACAATACAAGTCTAGCAGGGGTAAAACTGTGGCATAACATCCTTTTAAACTATTTGATATCACTTTTGTTTGGAACTAACCACTGCAGACCGTCTAGCTAAAGGAGCATAAGCCGCACGTGTAGAATTTCACCAAGAGAGGTAATATGGAAACCATCTAAATAATATATCAGATTATGGGCCACATTTAACAAGCAGCGGATGCTGCTGTGTCCACCCGAAGTTTAAGTTAGGAAGCAGCGGTCATAAGATACGTCGGGATGATTGAGACCCCCTTGCTAGCAGCCGACTTGGCCTCAAATGTGCAGGGGGCTGCATTGCACAAGCATTTCACTAGAAAATGCTTGTGCAATGTTAAATGCCAACAACGTATACTGTCTGCTTTAGCGATGTCGGGCAGACATGATCTGCTACAATGAATCACGTCCGACATATAATAAATCTAACCCTATATGTTACACAGGAGTTTATCTTCATGTTTCTCTCTTTAGAAATTGGAGAAGAATCCATGAATTTTCTTCCAACCAACTCAAGATTGGCAAGATCGGTTGTGCATATCTACTGGGAAGCCCCAATTTGGTATGAAGCCACTTGCTGCTAGTGCCTCAATGCAAGAAGGTAAGGTGAGATTTACTGCAAGCCTTAAACAATGAATGTAGATTATCAGGTGACTGCCTCATTTAATAAACTGCCTTCTATGAGGAGCAAACAAACCAAAAAACATATTTAACTTAAATACAGTAAATTCCTATTCTTATTGAAAATTTAGCCTAATCCTCCTGCTCATACTTTGTACAGCTGAGAGCATATGAATAAGCAGGAACACTCACACTGTCTGTTGGCCTAGAACACTGGTTTTCAAAACCTGTCCTCAGACCTCCCTAACAGGCAGATTTTGAGGATATCTGAACTGGAGCACAGGTGAGTTAGCTCTCACCTGTTCTCACCCCAAGGTAATCCTGAAAACCTGGCCTGTTGGGGAGGTCTTGAGGAGAGGTCTAGAAGCAGAGCTCTAATAAGCCAGTACATGATTCTGTAAATTTGAACAAAGAAAAGAACTGTATTTATTAAATAAATGATGTTTCCTTCCCCAGTCATTATACACAGCATCAGGAACACAAACGCTACACACTCAGTGACAATGATGAAACTCGGACACTTTAGTGTTTATTTCACAGCTGAGTGACCCACCCTAGCACAGTGCCTGTTGCTGACACCAGACAAATGAGGTGTTAGTGTAGGTGACGAGCAGTCTAATGCACCTTGTTCACACCCTCTGAATAAATGCCACTGAACCAGTAAAAACAATGGCAGGATTGGCCACAGGCGCATTATACTCATGTCAAAGATAATTTAATGTAACTGTGTATTTAGCTTGAGAATTACAAACAGTGGTACAAACATGCAGGCTTATTTACCTAATAGTCAATGGCAAATTACTGATGTCCGTTTTCTGCTCAGCAATGTTGAGGGCCACAAAAACCCTGGTCAGGCAAGTTGTGGTCATAAGACCCTAGTCTTTGCATCTCTGGTCTACACAAGCATTAAAGGAATTTTCTTTTCTTTGTAACAGCGAAGAGAGGGCACTTTAAGATGGATATTATCGTTTTGTGTGTTTTAAAAACAAACGCTCCTGTATTACTAAAACTACAGTTTTAGTTTTTTGTTATTCAGATGGAAAATAAACTACCTGCTTCCTAGTGTCAATATGTACTTTACAAAGATGCTAGGGCCCAAACTAATGCACCAAGCTAGAGGTTACGTTAACTTTATATTGGTTGGTTTTTGCTGTGTTGCTTAAGCAAGAACAGATTTGGGAAAAATATATAAAAAACATGTAGAAAATTATTTTAGAGAGGCCTCGGGTTTATTATATGAAATAAAACATATTTATAGAGTTTAGAAGCATTAAAATCCCCCTTAAAATGAATAAGCATAACACAAAAGCACTTAAATGACGATTTCCCTTTTTCACAAAAGAGTGTGCAGACTGCTGCTGTTCATATCCTGAGAAGCAGAATGTAAGGATGAAGGTAGGAGATGAAACCCAGTAACTTGCGGGGGTAAAGGAGAGGGGGCTGCCTGATAGTGCACTTAAAATGCACAAAAGTATTATGTGATAGCAGCAGGCGGACGAAAGAAAACCAAACTACCTTCCCCATCAGGTTCAGCAGTTTTAGGAAAAAAATGATCCACCTTGTGAGCCATCTGGGCGCTGTTACAGGATTATTATTATTATTAACGTTTAGTCAACCAGAGGTCATCAACTAACGGTGAGGTTCTTATTGAATAGAAGAGAGCACAGTGCACATGGAACTGCCAGCAGGGCTAGAGGGAAGTGTGGGATAAAAATGGCAGTATTATACAGAAGCCAGCCTTGCTGGGTAAGAAGAAGAATAGGAATAAATAACCACTGAGGCCTAGAAGAGAAATAAAGGAGGGGGGATTTAATAAGTGAGTGCTGCAGCAGTAGCTTCCCTTCTGCCATGTGATATTGCGCCGGCATACGCCTTCACGGGAGCAGCCGTGTAATTGTGTAGATCCAGAGACAGTGAGGAGTACAGATGTGTATATTTTACAAAACAAGCTATTATAGCTAAGGGAATGAGAAAGGGGAATGAATTATTTAAGTGTTGCAGTAGTTATGACTTGCAGGTAGAATGTCTGATTCTCACCTCACGCCCAATGATATTTGTACTGCAGATATTCCTTTCAGTGAGTGCGTTCACACTAAATGATGTTACGAATGAAGACTGCACAATATTAACAAATAAACTAGTATATATGCTATACATATAGCCACAAAGCTCATGATTCTACCAAAAAGCTACATACCGGAATATTATTTTTTAATGAAGGGTTAACCAACACAATCTGCTTCATGGTTTTATTGTTTATGAATATGTTGCAGTGTTTAATAAATCCAAACACAAAGACATCTCATCCTATAAGTGCCCATCTTTAGTAACCGTGGGTGGAGTTGCCTATTCTCCTTCGCTCTAACCCCATTAGTATGACACCGTTTAATTCATGCCCATTAGCTTATGGAAGAAAGTGAGTAAGTCCAGCTACATTAGATCGTTACAAACTGAGATACGTTATTCAGCATTTTTTTCCAAAAATAACTTAAGGTTGCAGGGTCACTTGAGCAATACAAGGGGCACTGAAACATAACTGAACAGCTGAAACATATGAAAAAGGTTGACATTGTACCTAAGAAGGACTACAAACAAGAGCAGCATGGGCACACTGACAGATTCAGCATATGTCACATAAGTAGGGGCCAACGGAACATCTCCTATTAAAATGACTGTGTTTTCTCCATATAAATGAAGATGCTCAGACTAACCATACACAGCCCCAGCAGGCACAAGATAACCTTACAAAGGAAGGGGCTGTTATCTCACATTTGCTGGTTCTACAATCTCTAGAACCTTGCGCTTGTGGCTTATCTAGCAGCCACTACAATAAAAAGGTATTGATCTGCCCTCTCGTTTTATAGCAGCCCACAAAGGCTGAATTTACTGTTGGCTCTGATGTCCGGATAGTAATCAATTTCTTTTTAAATGATTAACAGTTGTACACGTTCCAGGCTTTCTTCCCTTCTTAAGTAAAACTTCCGCTGTCAGTGATAAGCACACAAAAAAACAAGTTGTTAACTCCAGCAAATACAGTGTTGGTGCCTATAAATTAAAGGGATAGTAAACCCAATTTTTTTTCTTTCATGAATCGGATAGAGCATACAATTTTAAGTAACTTTCTAATTTACTCCTATTATCAATTTTTCTTCGTTATATAGCTATTTTTATTTGAAAAGGCAGGATTGAAAGCTTTGGAGCCGGCCTAATTTTTGTTCAGTACCCTGGATAGGACTTGCTGATTGGTGCCTGCATTTAGCCATCCAATCAGCAAGCGCAACCCAGGTTCTCAACTTAAAATGGGCCGGCTCCAAAGCTTTCATTTCTGCTTTTTTAAATAAAGATAGCAAGAGAACGAAGAAAATTTAATAATAGAATTAAATTAGAAAGCTGCTTAAAACTGCACGCTCTATCTGAATCATGAAAGAAAATATTTGGGTTTAATGTCCCTTTAAAGGGACATACTAATCATATGCTAAATCACTTGAAACTGATGCAGTATAACTGTAAAAAGCTGACAGGAAAATATCACCTGAGCATCTCTATGTAAAAAAGGAAGATTTTTTACCTCACAATTTCCTCAGCTCACCAGAGTAAGTGCTGTGTTAAAAGTTATACTTCAGCTGCTGTCCAACTGCAGGGAAAAAAAAATAAAATGAAGAAATGAACTTCAACCAATCAGCATCAGCAGTGCTGAGGTCATGAACTGCTTTACTGTGATCTCATGAGATTTCATAGTAAACTTCTTAAACTGAATAAGGAAATAACAGAAGTGTGCCTTGCCTGTCCCAGGACAGACATAGTGATTTGCTGCTTAAAGACCTTTACAATGGGGTGTGAATACTTAGGACATTTTGAGGTAAAATATATTTTTAAATACAGATGCTCAGGTGATATTTTCCTGTCAGCTGTTTACAGCTATGCTGCATCACTTTCAAGTGTTTCAACATGTGGGTATCATGGCCCATTAATCTACCAGTGACTACACAGGGCACCACTGATGAGAAGGGTGTGTGTTCAGGACGTCCTATTATATTAAATGCACATTTTAAATACCTACATAACCTACGTTATCCTATTACAGCAAGAGCTGCAATACAGACAGTTAAAGGGAAGTCCCATTTGTCAGATACTGTGAACAATGTAAAAATATTTCCAGTTTACTTAAACTATAAAATGTAGTTCTTTATTTTGGTAAACTCTGCTAAGCTGTAGATCCTTTCTATTAGAGCATACTGAGGTAGGCTCAGGAAGGAGCATGTCTTGTAAACACTGCTGGCACATAGGGAGAAATGTATCAAAGCGTCAATCTCAGTGCATTTGCCGGCATCAATATGCTCACCAGACATCGCTGTCGCAGATCCACATACAATGCCCTTATTTATTTAAAAAAAAACAGAATTTATGCTTACCTGATAAATTACTTTCTCTTGTGGTGTATCCAGTCCACGGATTCATCCTTTACTTGTGGGATATTCTCCTTCCTAACAGGAAGTGGCAAAGAGAGCACACAGCAGAACTGTCCATATAGCTCCCCCTCTAGCTCCACCCCCCAGTCATTCGACCGGAGGTTAGGAAGAAAAAGGAGAAACCATAGGGTGCAGTGGTGACTGTAGTTTAAACAAAAAAATCTACCTGACTTAATAGCCAGGGCGGGCCGTGGACTGGATACACCACAAGAGAAAGTAATTTATCAGGTAAGCATAAATTCTGTTTTCTCTTGTAAGCTGTATCCAGTCCACGGATTCATCCTTTACTTGTGGGATACCAATACCAAAGCTCTAGGACACGGATGAAGGAAGGGAACAAGACAGGTACCTTAAACGGAAGGCACCACTGCTTGTAAAACTTTTCTCCCAAAAATAGCCTCCGAAGAAGCAAAAGTATCGAATTTGTAAAATTTGGAAAAAGTATGCAGCGAAGACCAAGTCGCTGCCTTACAAATCTGTTCAACAGAAGCCTCATTTTTAAAAGCCCATGTGGAAGCCACTGCTCTGGTAGAATGAGCAGTAATTGTTTCAGGAGGCTGCTGGCCAGCAGTCTCATAGGCCAGACGGATGATGCTTTTCAGCCAAAAGGAAAGAGAGGTAGCAGTCGCCTTCTGAGCTCTCCTCTTACCAGAATAGATGACAAACAATGGAGTTGTTTGTCTGAAATCCTTAGTTGCTTGTAAATAGAACTTTAAAGCACGAACCACATCAAGATTGTGTAACAGAAGAAGGATTAGGACACAGAGAAGGAACAACAATTTCCTGATTAATATTCTTATTGGACACAACCTTAGGAAGAAAACCGGGTTTGGTACGCAAAACTACCTTATCTGCGTGGAACACCAAATAAGGTGAGTCACACTGCAAAGCAGATAACTCTGTAACTCTTCGAGCAGAAGAGATAGCTACCAGAAACAAAACTTTCCAAGATAAAAGTTTAATATCTATGCAATGTAAAGGTTCAAACGGAACCCCTTGCAGAACTGAAAGAACTAAATTCAGACTCCATGGCGGAGCCACAGGTCTATAAACAGGCTTGATTCTGACTAAAGCCTGACTAAATGCTTGAACGTCTGTTACCTCTGACAGACGTTTGTGTAAAAGAATAGACAAAGCAGATATCTGTCCTTTTAAGGAACTAGCTGATAATCCTTTCTCCAATCCTTCTTGGAGAAAGGACAATATCCTGGGAATCATAATCTTACTCCATGAGTAACCCTTGGATTCGCACCAACAAAGATATTTTCGCCAAATCTTATGGTAGATTTTCCTGGTGACAGGCTTTCTAGCCTGAATCAGGGTATCGATAACCGACTCAGAGAAACCACGCTTAGATAGAATTAGGCGTTCAATCTCCAAGCAGTCAGACGCAGAGAAATTAGATTTGGATGTTTGAAAGGACCTTGAAGTAGAAGGTGCTGCCTCATTGGCAGAGTCCATGGTGGAACGGATGACATGTCCACTAGGTCTGCATACCAAGTCCTGCGTGGCCACGCAGGCGCTATTAGAATCACCGACACCCTCTCCTGCTTGATTCTGGCAACCAGACGAGGAAGGAGAGAAAACGGTGGAAACACATAGGCCATATTGAAGGACCAAGGCGCTGCTAGAGCATCTATCAACACCGTCTGGGGATCCCGGGACCTGGACCCGTAAAGAGGAAGTTTGGCATTCTGACGGGACGCCATCAGATCCAATTCTGGAGTGCCCCATAGCTGAGTCAGCTGGGCAAATACCTCCAGGTGGAGTTCCCACTCCCCCGGATGAAAAGTCTGACGACTTAGAAAATCCGCTTCCCAGTTGTCTACTCCTGG
This sequence comes from Bombina bombina, assembly GCF_027579735.1. Lineage (NCBI taxonomy): Eukaryota > Metazoa > Chordata > Amphibia > Anura > Bombinatoridae > Bombina > Bombina bombina. Next base: position 1,138,976,631 of record NC_069503.1, on the reverse strand, counting down.
GATGTGAATTGCTGAGAGGTGGCAAGAGTGATCCTCCGCCCACCTGATTATTTTGGTTACTTCCATCATTGCTAGGGAACTCCTTGTACCCCCTTGATGGTTGATGTAAGCTACAGTCGTGATGTTGTCCGACTGAAATCTGATGAATTTGGCCGCAGCTAGCTGAGGCCATGCCTGAAGAGCGTTGAATATCGCCCTCAGTTCCAGAATGTTTATCGGGAGAAGAGCTTCTTCCCCAGACCATAAGCCCTGAGCTTTCAGAGAGTCCCAGACAGCACCCCAGCCCAACAGACTGGCGTCGGTCGTCACGATGATCCACTCTGGTCTGCTGAAACACATTCCCTGAGCCTGGTGATCCTGAGACAACCACCAGAGAAGAGAATCTCTGGTCCCCTGGTCCAACTGTATTTGAGGATACAAATCTGCATAATCCCCATTCCACTGTTTGAGCATGCATAGTTGCAGTGGTCTGAGGTGTATCCGTGCAAAAGGGACTATGTCCATTGCCGCTACCATTAATCCGATTGTCTCCATGCACTGAGCTACAGATGGCCGAGGAATGGAATGAAGAGCTCGGCAAGTAGTTAAGAGTTTTAACTTTCTGACCTCCGTCAGAAATATTTTCATTTCTACCGAGTCTATTAGTGTTCCTAGGAAGGGAACTCTTGTGAGGGGGGAGAGAGAACTCTTTTTGATGTTCACCTTCCACCCGTGAGACCTCAGAAAGGCCACTACAATTTCCGTGTGAAACTAGGCTCTTTGGAAAGTTGACGCCTGAATTAAGATGTTGTCTAGATAAGGCGCCACTGCTATGCCCCGCGGCCTTAGCACCGCCAGGAGGGACCCTAGTACCTTTGTGAAAATTCTGGGAGCAGTGGCCAACCCGAAAGGGAGAGCCACAAACTGATAATGCTTGTCCAGAAAAGCGAACCTGAGAAACTGGTGATGATCTTTGTGGATAGGAATGTGTAAATACACATCCTTTAGATCCACGGTAGTCATATATTGACCCTCCTGGATCATTGGTAAGATTGTCCGAATGGTCTCCATCTTGAATTTTGAGATCCAGGATTGGTCTGAAAGTTCCTTCTTTTTTGGGAACCACAAACAGGTTTGAGTAAAACCCCAGCCCTTGTTCCGCAATTGGAACTGGTTGGATCACTCCCATTGTATGTAGGTCTTCTACACAGCGTAAGAACGCCTCTTTCTTTGTCGTGTCTGTAGACAGACGCGAAATATGGAACCTTCCCCTTGGATGGGAGTCCTTGAATTCTAGAAGATATCCCTGAGATACAATATCTAAGGCCCAGGGATCGTGTACGTCTCTTGCCCAGGCCTGAGCGTAGAGAGAGTCTGCCCCCTACTAGATCCGGTCCCAGATCGGGGGCTACCCCTTCATGCTGTCTTGGGGGCAGCTGCAGGCTTCTTGGCCTGTTTACCCTTGTTCCAGTCCTGGTAAGGTTTCCAGGCTGCCCTGGGTTGTGAAGTGTTACCCTCTTGGGGCGCGATCCGATATAGATCGCAGTTTGCGGCGCAAGCGAGGGAACCGGCGTCGCCCGCAGTTTCAGCTCGCAACTCGAGCTATCCCATATAAGTCGCCGTCAGATGCTAACGTGCCGTAAGTCTGACAAACCAGCGATGTCCAGAAATCTGCGTAAGTACAAATTTCTGGCGTCGCCAGTGACTTGCGGCACGTTAGAAACTGCCGGCGCCTATAAAACCTGACTAAAGTCTAAAACACCCGCACTGTCTAACACGCCTCCCTAACATAGCCCGCACTGTCTAACACGCCTCCCTAACATAGCCCGACACGTCTAACCCTCTATCCGCTATCCCCCCTCACTATCCTAACAATAAAAAAGCTATTAACCCCTAAACCGCCGCTCCCGTACCCCGCCGCAACCTAATAAAGTTATTAACCCCTAAACCGCCGCTCCCGTACCCCGCCGCCAGCTATATTATATCTATAACCCCCTAAAGTGAGCCCCTAACACCGCCGCCATCTATATTAAAATTATTAACCCCTAATGTAAGCCCCTTACACCGCCGCCATCTCTATTAAAATGATTAACCCCTAATTTAATCTACCTACCCCGCCGCCAGCTATATTATCTATATTAACCCTAAGTATATTATAGTTAATATAGGTATTACATTATATATATTAACTATATTAACCCTAATTATATTAGGGTTAATATAGTTAATATAGTTACTATAGTATTTATATAAACTATATATTAACTCTATCTAACCCTAACACCCCTAACTAAATTTATATTAAATTAATCTAATTCATTTATAAACTAAAATATTCCTATTTAAATCTAAATACTTACCTATAAAATAAACCCTAAGATAGCTACAATATAATTAATAATTACATTGTAGCTATGTTAGGGTTAATATTTATTTTACAGGTAAATTGTTAATTATTTTAACTAGGTATAATAAATATTAAATAGTTATTAACTATTTAATATCTACCTAGTTAAAATAATTACACAATTACCAGTAAAATAAATCCTAACCTAAGTTACAAATACACCTACACTATCAATAAATTAAATAAACTACAAACATCTATCTAAAAATACAATTAAATTAACTAAACTAAATTACAAAAAAAAAAAACACAAAATTACAAAAAATAAAAAAAAGATTACAAGATTTTTAAGCTAATTACACCTATTCTAAGCCCCCTAATAAAATAATAAACCCCCAAAATAAAAAAAATTCCCTGCCTATTCTAAATTAAACAAATTTCAAAGCTCTTTACCTTACAAGCCCTTAAAAGGGCCTTTTGTGGGGCATGCCCCAAAGAATTCAGCTCTTTTGCATACAAATACAATACCCCCCCCCATTACAACCCACCACCCACATACCCCTATTCTAAAACCACCCAAACCCCCCTTAAAAAAGCCTAACACTACCCCCTGAAGATCTCCCTACCTTGTCTTCACCACACCGGGCCGAACTCCTGATCCGATCCGGGCGATGTCTTCCTCCAAGCGGCAAAGAAGAATTCTTCCTCCGGCGACGTCTTCCTCCAAGCGGCAGCAAAGTCTTCATTCTTCCGGCGGCATCTTCAATCTTCTTTCTTCGCTCCGCCGCCGCGGAGCATCCATCCCGGCCGACTGCTGTACTACGAATGAGGTACCTTTAAATGACGTCATCCAAGATGGCGTCCGCCGAATTCCGATTGGCTGATAGGATTCTATCAGCCAATCGGAATTAAGTTAAAAAAATCTGATTGGCTGATTGAATCAGCCAATCAGATTCAAGTTCAATCCGATTGGCTGATCCAATCAGCCAATCAGATTGAGCTCGCATTCTATTGGCTGATCGGAACAGCCAATAGAATGCGAGCTCAATCTGATTGGCTGATTGGATCAGCCAATCGGATTGAACTTGAATCTGATTGGCTGATTCAATCAGCCAATCAGATTTTTTTAACTTAATTCCGATTGGCTGATAGAATCCTATCAGCAATCGGAATTCGGCGGACGCCATCTTGGATGACGTCATTTAAAGGTACCTCATTCCAAGTTGAGTAGTCGGCCGGGATGGATGCTCCGCGGCGGCGGAGCGAAGAAAGAAGATTGAAGATGCCACTGGAAGAATGAAGACTTTGCTGCCGCTTGGAGGAAGACGTCGCCGGAGGAAGAATTCTTCTTTGCCGCTTGGAGGAAGACATCGCCCGGATCGGATCAGGAGTTCGGCCCGGTGTGGTGAAGACAAGGTAGGGAGATCTTCAGGGGGGTAGTGTTAGGCTTTTTTAAGGGGGGTTTGGGTGGTCTTAGAATAGGGGTATGTGTGGGTGGTGGGTTGTAATGGGGGGGGTATTGTATTTGTATGCAAAAGAGCTGAATTCTTTGGGGCATGCCCCACAAAAGGCCCTGGTAAGGTAAAGAGCTTTGAAATTTGTTTAATTTAGAATAGGGCAGGGATTTTTTTTTATTTTGGGGGTTTATTATTTTATTAGGGGGCTTAGAATAGGTGTAATTAGCTTAAAAATTAGTAATCTTTTTTTATTTTTTGTAATTTAGTGTTTGTTTTTTTTTGTAATTTAGTTTAGTTAATTTAATTGTATTTTTAGATAGATGTTTGTAGTTTATTTAATTTATTGATAGTGTAGGTGTATTTGTAACTTAGGTTAGGATTTATTTTACAGGTAATTGGGTAATTATTTTAACTAGGTAGATATTAAATAGTTAATAACTATTTAATAGCTATTATACCTAGTTAAAATAATTAACAATTTACCTGTAAAATAAATATTAACCCTAACATAGCTACAATGTAATTATTAATTATATTGTAGCTATCTTAGGGTTTATGTTATAGGTAAGTATTTAGATTTAAATAGGAACATTTTAGTTTATAAATGAATTAGATTAATTTAATATAAATTTAGTTAGGGGTGTTAGGGTTAGATAGAGTTAATATAGTTAATATAAATACTATAGTAACTATATTAACTAAATTAACCCTAATATAATTAGGGTTAATATAGTTAATATATATAATGTAATACCTATATTAACTATAATATACTTAGGGTTAATATAGATAATATAGCTGGCGGGGGGTAGGTAGAGATTAAATAAGGGGTTAATCATTTTAATAGAGATGGCGGCGGGGTAGGTAGATTAAATAAGGGGTTAATCATTTTAATAGAGATGGCGGCGGTGTAAGTGGCTTACATTAGGGGTTAATAATATTAATATAGCTGGCAGCGGTATAGGGGGATTAGGTTAGGGGTTAATAATTTTTATATAGGTAGCGGCGGTGTAAGGGGTCAGATTAGGGGATAGATAAGGTAGATGGCGGCGGTTTTAGGGGCTCACAGTAGGGGGTTAGTTTATGTAGATGGCGGCGGGGTCCGGGAGCGGCGGTTTAGGGGTTAATAACTTTATTAGGGATTTCGGGGGGGGGGGGGGGATCGCGATTGACAGGTAGATAGACATTGCGCATGCGTTAGGTGTTAGGTTTATTTTAGAAGATCGCGGTTGACAGGGAGATAGACATTGCGCATGCGTTAGGTGTTAGGTTTATTTTAGCAGCCAGTTTAGGGAGTTACGGGGCTCCAATAGTCAGCGTAAGGCTTCTTACGGCTGCTTTTTGTGGCGAGGTGAAAATGGAGTAAGTTTTCTCCATTTTCGCCACGTAAGTCCTTACACTGCATATTGGATACCAAACTGCGTGGGTTTGGTATACCTGCCTATAGCCCAAAAAACTACGGGCGACGGCAGAAATATACGCGCGTAACTTCTAGGTTACGCCGTATATAGGATACCAAACCCGCGCAAATATTGGCGTCGCCGGCTTTTGCGGGCGACGATTTTTATCAGTTCGACCCCCTGCTTCACAGCAGGGGAGGATGAAGCGAGACCGCTCCTGAAATTTCGAAAGGAACTAAAATTATTTTGTTTGTTCTTTGTCTTAAAGGATTTGTCCTGAGGGAGAGCATGGCCTTTTCCACCAGTGATTTCTGAGATAATCTCTTTCAATTCAGGCCCGAAAAGGGTCTTTCCTTTGAAAGGGATGTTCAGCAGTTTGGATTTTGACGACACATCGGCCCTGCGCGCCAGAATGGCGAAACCTGAATTCTTTGCCGCTAACTTAGCTAGTTGGAAAGCGGCATCTGTGATAAAAGAATTAGCCAGCTTAAGAGCCTTCATTTTGTCCATAATATCCTCATATGAGGTCTCCGTCTTGAGCGCATCTTCCAGCGCCTTGAACCAGAAAGCAGCTGCAGTAGTTACAGGAACAATGCACGCTATAGGTTGGAGAAGAAAACCTTGATGAACAAAAATTTTCTTAAATAAACCCTCTAATTTTTTATCCATAGGGTCTTTAAAAGCACAACTGTCCTCAATTGGTATGGTTGTGCGTTTAGCAAGTGAAGAAACAGCCCCTCCACCTTAGGGACCGTCTGCCACGATTCCCGCGTGGTGTCAGATATGGGGAAAATTTTCTTAAAAACACGAGGGGAACAAATGGAATACCTGGTTTATACCACTCCCTAGTTACTATATCCGCAATCCTCTTAGGGACCGGGAACACATCAGTGTAAACAGGAACTTCTAGGTACTTGTCCATTTTACACAATTTCTCTGGGACCACCAAAGAGTCACAGTCATCCAGAGTAACTAATACCTCCCTGAGTAATAAGCGGAGGTGTTCTAGTTTAAATTTAAAGGTCAACATATCTGAGTCTGTCTGAGGAGCAACCTTTCCCGAATCGGAAACTTCTCCCTCAGACAGCACATCCCTCGCCCCCATTTCAGAGCGTTGTGAGTGTATATCGGATACGGCTACTAAAGCGCCAGAATGCTCATAATCTGTTCTTAAAACAGAGCTATCACGCTTGGCAGGTAACACAGGCAGCTTAGATAAAAATACTGAGAGGGTATTATCCATAACTGCCGCCAAATCTTGTAAGGTAAAAGAGTTAGACGCGCTAGAGGTGCTAGGCGTCGCTTGAGCGGGCGTAACTGGTTGTGACACTTGGGGAGAGGTCAACGGGCTAACCTCATTACCTTCTGTCTGAGAATCATCTTGGGCCACATTTTTAAGTGCAACAATATGGTCTTTAAATGTATAGACATATCAGTACACGTGGGACACATTTTGAGAGGGGGTTCCACCATGGCTTCTGAACACATTGAACAAGGATTTTCCTTGTTGAACGACATGTTTAACAGACTAATAGTAATACAAACAGGCTTAGAAATCACATTAATCAAGCAAAAACACACTTTGCAAAAAAACGTTACTGTGCCTTTAAGAAATAAAAAAGGCACACAATTTTCCAAAACAGTGAAAAATGCACCAAACTTTCTGAAATTTTCACAGTATGTACCTAAAGCATTGGTAACATTGCACAGCTAGCAAAAAAAATCGATTAACCCCTTAATGCCCAAACCGGATCAATAGTAAGCTAACAGACCGGTTAAAACAAATTTAGCACCTTGCCACAGCTCTGCTGTGGCCCTACCTTCCCTTAGGAGTCGGATTTATGGGGACAAAGCTTCTTATGGGTCCTCAAATTGTAGCAGGAGCCACCATGTGAACACACCCTGAAGATCTAGTCCATCTAACTGCGCATCTGAGGCGTGAAATTAGGCCCCTCCCACCTTACTCCGGTGCTGTGAGGCCTAAAGAAACACTCCTAGGAGTTATAATACTAGCCATGTGGGTAACAGCCCCTGAAAGAAACCCAAAAGGACCTTCTAAGTGTCTCAAAAACGATGTTTATAAGTAAAACATAATTTATGCTTACCTGATAAATTCCTTTCTTCTGTTGTGTGATCAGTCCACGGGTCATCATTACTTCTGGGATATAACTCCTCCCCAACAGGAAATGCAAGAGGATTCACCCAGCAGAGCTGCATATAGCTCCTCCCCTCTACGTCAGTCCCAGTCATTCGACCAAGAAACAACGAGAAAGGAGTAACCAAGGGTGAAGTGGTGACTGGAGTATAATTTAAAAGATATTTACCTGCCTTAAAACAGGGCGGGCCGTGGACTGATCACACAACAGAAGAAAGGAATTTATCAGGTAAGCATAAATTATGTTTTCTTCTGTTATGTGTGATCAGTCCACGGGTCATCATTACTTCTGGGATACCAATACCAAAGCAAAAGTACACGGATGAGGGAGGGATAGGCAGGCTCATTATACAGAAGGAACCACTGCCTGAAGAACCTTTCTCCAAAAATAGCCTCCGAAGAAGCAAAAGTGTCAAATTTGTAAAATTTGGAAAAAGTATGAAGCGAAGACCAAGTTGCAGCCTTGCAAATCTGTTCAACAGAGGCCTCATTCTTAAAGGCCCAAGTGGAAGCCACAGCTCTAGTGGAGTGAGCTGTAATTCTTTCAGGAGGCTGCTGTCCAGCAGTCTCATAGGCTAAACGTATTATGCTACGAAGCCAAAAAGAGAGAGAGGTAGCAGAAGCTTTTTGACCTCTCCTCTGTCCAGAGTAAACGACAAACAAGGAAGAAGTTTGGCGAAAATCTTTAGTTGCCTGCAAGTAGAACTTGAGGGCACGAACTACATCCAGATTGTGTAAAAGACGTTCCTTCTTTGAAGAAGGATTTGGACACAAGGATGGGACAACAATCTCTTGATTGATGTTCCTGTTAGTGACTACCTTAGGTAAGAACCCAGGTTTAGTACGCAGAACTACCTTGTCTGAGTGAAAAATCAGATAAGGGGAATCACAATGTAAGGCTGATAACTCAGAGACTCTTCGAGCCGAGGAAATAGCCATTAAAAACAGAACTTTCCAAGATAACATTTTTATATCAATGGAATGAAGGGGTTCAAACGGAACACCCTGTAAAACGTTAAGAACTAAGTTTAAACTCCATGGTGGAGCAACAGCTTTAAACACAGGCTTGATCCTAGCTAAAGCCTGACAAAAGGACTGGACGTCTGGATTTTCTGACAGACGTCTGTGTAACAAGATGGACAGAGCTGAAATCTGTCCCTTTAATGAACTAGCTGATAAACCCTTTTCTAAACCTTCTTGTAGAAAAGACAATATCCTAGCGATCCTAACCTTACTCCAGGAGTAACCTTTGGATTCGCACCAGTATAGGTATTTCCGCCATATTTTATGGTAAATCCTTCTGGTAACAGGCTTCCTAGCCTGAATCAGGGTATCAATAACCGACTCAGAAAAACCACGTTTTGATAAAATCAAGCGTTCAATTTCCAAGCAGTCAGCTTCAGAGAAGTTAGATTTTGATGTTTGAATGGACCCTGTATCAGAAGGTCCTGTCTCAGAGGTAGAGACCAAGGCGGACAGGATGACATGTCCACTAGATCTGCATACCAAGTCCTGCGTGGCCAAGCAGGTGCTATTAGAATTACTGATGCTCTCTCCTGTTTGATTTTGGCAATCAATCGAGGAAGCAGCGGGAAGGGTGGAAACACATAAGCCATCCTGAAGTTCCAAGGTGCTGTCAAAGCATCTATCAGAACTGCTCCCGGATCCCTGGATCTGGACCCGTAGCGAGGAAGTTTGGCGTTCTGGCGAGACGCCATGAGATCTATCTCTGGTTTGCCCCAACGTCGAAGTATTTGGGCAAAGACCTCCGGATGAAGTTCCCACTCCCCCGGATGAAGAGTCTGGCGACTCAAGAAATCCGCCTCCCAGTTCTCCACTCCCGGGATGTGGATTGCTGACAGGTGGCAAGAGTGAGACTCTGCCCAGCGAATTATCTTTGATACTTCCATCATTGCTAGGGAGCTTCTTGTCCCTCCCTGATGGTTGATGTAAGCTACAGTCGTGATGTTGTCCGACTGAAACCTGATGAACCCCCGAGTTATTAACTGGGGCCAAGCCAGAAGGGCATTGAGAACTGCTCTCAATTCCAGAATGTTTATTGGAAGGAGACTCTCCTCCTGATTCCATAGTCCCTGAGCCTTCAGAGAATTCCAGACAGCGCCCCAACCTAGTAGGCTGGCGTCTGTTGTTACAATTGTCCAGTCTGGCCTGCTGAATGGCATTCCCCTGGACAGGTGTGGCCGATGAAGCCACCATAGAAGAGAATTTCTGGTCTCTTGATTCAGATTCAGAGTAGGGGACAAATCTGAGTAATCCCCATTCCACTGACTTAGCATGCATAGTTGCAGCGGTCTGAGGTGTAGGCGTGCAAAAGGTACTATGTCCATTGCCGCTACCATTAAGCCGATCACCTCCATGCATTGAGCTACTGACGGGTGTTGAATGGAATGAAGGACGCGGCATGCATTTTGAAGTTTTGTTAACCTGTCTTCTGTCAGGTAAATCTTCATTTCTACAGAATCTATAAGAGTCCCCAAGAATGGAACTCTTGTGAGAGGAAAGAGAGAACTCTTCTTTTCGTTCACTTTCCATCCATGCGACCTTAGAAATGCCAGAACTAACTCTGTATGAGACTTGGCAGTTTGAAAGCTTGAAGCTTGTATTAGAATGTCGTCTAGGTACGGAGCTACCGAAATCCCTCGCGGTCTTAGTACCGCTAGAAGGGCACCCAGAACCTTTGTGAAGATTCTTGGAGCCGTAGCCAATCCGAATGGAAGAGCTACAAACTGGTAGTGCCTGTCTAAGAAGGCAAACCTTAGATACCGGTGATGATCTTTGTGGATCGGTATGTGAAGGTAAGCATCCTTTAAATCCACTGTGGTCATGTACTGACCCTCTTGGATCATGGGTAAAATAGTCCGAATAGTTTCCATTTTGAACGATGGAACTCTTAGTAATTTGTTTAGAGTCTTTAAATCTAAGATTGGCCTGAAAGTTCCCTCTTTTTTGGGAACCACAAACAGGTTTGAGTAGAACCCTTGTCCTTGTTCCGACCACGGAACCGGATGGATCACTCCCATTGTTAACAGATCTTGTACGCAGCGTAGAAACGCTTCTTTCTTTATCTGGTTTGTTGACAACCTTGACAGATGAAATCTCCCTCTTGGGGGAGATAATTTGAAGTCTAGAAGGTATCCCTGAGATATGATCTCTAGTGCCCAGGGATCCTGAACATCTCTTGCCCAGGCCTGGGCGAAGAGAGAGAGTCTGCCCCCTACTAGATCCGGTCCCGGATCGGGGGCTCTCGGTTCATGCTGTCTTTGGGGCAGCAGCAGGTTTCCTGGCCTGCTTGCTTTTGTTCCAGGACTGGTTAGGCTTCCAGCCTTGCCTGTAACGAGCAACAGCTCCTTCCTGTTTTGGTGCAGTGGAGGTTGATGCTGCTCCTGTTTTGAAATTCCGAAAGGGACGAAAATTAGACTGTCTAGCCTTAGCTTTGGCCTTGTCTTGAGGTAGGGCGTGGCCCTTACCTCCCGTAATGTCAGCGATAATTTCTTTCAAACCGGGCCCGAATAAGGACTGCCCCTTGAAAGGTATATTAAGTAATTTGGACTTAGAAGTAACATCAGCTGACCAGGATTTTAGCCACAGTGCCCTGCGTGCCTGTATGGCGAATCCTGAGTTCTTAGCCGTAAGTTTGGTTAAATGTACTACGGCCTCCGAAATGAAAGAATTAGCTAGTTTAAGGACTCTAAGCCTGTCCGTAATGTCGTCTAGCGTAGAGGAACTAAGGTTCTCTTCAAGCGACTCAATCCAAAATGCTGCCGCAGCCGTAATCGGCGCGATACATGCAAGGGGTTGTAATATAAAACCTTGTTGAACAAACATTTTCTTAAGGTAACCCTCTAATTTTTTATCCATTGGATCTGAGAAAGCACAGCTATCCTCCACCGGGATAGTGGTACGCTTAGCTAAAGTAGAAACTGCTCCCTCCACCTTGGGGACCGTTTGCCATAAGTCCCGAGTGGTGGCGTCTATTGGAAACATCTTTCTAAATATTGGAGGGGGTGAGAACGGCACACCGGGTCTATCCCACTCCTTAGTAACAATTTCAGTTAGTCTCTTAGGTATAGGAAAAACGTCAGTACTCGCCGGTACCGCAAAGTATTTATCCAACCTACACAGTTTCTCTGGTATTGCAACAGTGTTACAATCGTTGAGAGCTGCTAAGACCTCCCCTAGTAGTACACGGAGGTTCTCCAATTTAAATTTAAAATTTGAAATATCTGAGTCCAATCTGTTTGGATCAGAACCGTCACCCACAGAATGAAGCTCTCCGTCCTCATGCTCTGCGAGCTGTGACGCAGTATCAGACATGGCCCTAGCATTGTCAGCGCACTCTGTTCTCACCCCAGAGTGATCACGCTTGCCTCTTAGTTCAGGTAATTTAGACAAAACTTCAGTCATAACAGTAGCCATATCTTGTAATGTTATCTGTAATGGCCGCCCAGATGTACTAGGCGCCAAAATATCACGCACCTCCCGGGCGGGAGATGCAGGTACTGTCGCGTGAGGCGAGTTAGTCGGCATAACTCTCCCTCGCTGTTTGGTGAAATTTGTTCACATTGTACAGATTGACTTTTATTTAAAGTAGCATCAATACAGTTAGTACATAAATTTCTATTGGGCTCCACCTTGGCATTGGAACAAATGACACAGATATCTTCCTCTGAGTCAGACATGTTTAACACACTAGCAAAAAACTTACAACTTGGTTATAATCTTTTTTAGCAAAAAACGTACTGTGCCTCAAAGAGGTACTAACGATTAAATGACAGTTGAAATAATGAACTGAAAAACAGTTATTGCATCAAATTTTAAAACAACACAACTTTTAGCAAAGGTTTGTTCCCATTAGTAAAAAACAACACTAATTAAATTTGTACATAAGAAAAAAAAACAACGTTTTTTTTTATACACAGTCACTATAAGAATTCTCACAGCTCTGCTGAGAGAATTTACCTCCCTTCAAAGAAGTTTGAAGACCCCTGAGATCTGTCAGAAATGAACCGGATCATGCAGGACATATAAAAGTAGCTGACTGGAATTTTTTGATGCGTAGCAAAGAGCGCCAAAAACGGCCCCTCCCTCTCCCACACAGCAGTGAAGAGAAACGAAACTGTCACAATTAAAGCAAAAAACTGCCAAGTGGAAAATAATGCCCAAACATTTATTCACACAGTACCTCAGCAATGTAAACGATTCTACATTCCAGCAAAAACGTTTAACATGAGAATAGTTATTAAAAGGATTAGTGACCTTAACACAGTAGTTCCGGTGAAATACCATCCCCAGAATACTGAAGTGTATACATACATGTCATTTTAACGGTATGGCAGGCTTTTCTCATCAATTCCATTCAGAAAATAAAAACTGCCACATACCTCAATGCAGATTCATCTGCCCGCTGTCCCCTGATCTGAAGCCTTTACCTCCCTCAGATGGTCGAGAACAGCAATATGATCTTAACGACTCCGGTTAAAATCATAGTAAAAAATCTCTGTCAGATTCTTCCTCAAACTCTGCCAGAGAAGTAATAACACGCTCCGGTGCTATTTTAAAATAACAAACTTTTGATTGAAGTCATAAAAACTAAGTATAATCACCATAGTCCTCTCACACATCCTATCTAGTCGTTGGGTGCAAGAGAATGACTGGGACTGACGTAGAGGGGAGGAGCTATATGCAGCTCTGCTGGGTGAATCCTCTTGCATTTCCTGTTGGGGAGGAGTTATATCCCAGAAGTAATGATGACCCGTGGACTGATCACACATAACAGAAGAAAAACCGTTTGCCATAAAAAAGTGTCAACCCATAAAAAAGTGTCAACCAGCATAAATTAGCCCTGTAATGCAAGCTTGTAATTCCATACTTAGTCTCTGAATAAAGCTTACCCTTCCCTCATGGGGATCTTATCAGTTCTTTTCTAGCATTATCACAGTCTTGTCTAGAAATAAATGACTGAACATACCTTATTGCAGCTTAATCTGCAAACCGTTCCCCCCAACTGAAGTTTTCTTGTACTCCTCAGTCCTGTGTGGGAACAGCAGTGGATTTTAGTTACAACATGCTAAAATCATTTTCCTCTCTGCAGAAATCTTCATCCCTTTTCTGCTGGAGAGTAAATAGTACAAACCGGTACCATTTAAAAATAACAAACTTTTGCTTGTAGAACAAAAACTACAAATCTAACACCACATTCACTTTACACTTCCGAGAGAGACCCTATTGCTTAGAGCCGGCAAAGAGAATGACTGGGGGTGGAGCTAGAGGGGGAGCTATATGGACAGCTCTGCTGTGTGCTCTCTTTGACACTTCCTGTTAGGAAGGAGAATATCCCACAAGTAAAGGATGAATCCGTGGACTGGATACACCTTACAAGAGAAAGTAAAAAACATGCACGTCAAGTACGGTGCGATGAGCATCGGACTGTAGTTAACTAACAGTCATCGATGTTGCGGTTATTCTGTTTTTTCCCCAACTTTATTTATACCTTTTCATTATTGTCCATGAACAAGCACATTTCTCTAAAGCTAATAATTTATTTTTCATAGCTACATTTATACCTCAACAAACAATATCTCATAGAAAGTGTTTTTATATTTATTTGTTATATGATACTTTCACATAAATGAATGTGTATTTGTATTTCTAGAAGTCATGATATGCTTTTATCTCATGTTTATTTTTTTATAAATGATTATTAATGTTAGAATTTGTACATATATCTTTGCACATACTTGTATGCATGTATGTATATTTGCACCAAATTTGGAGAAATAATATTGTCCCCTTGCTTTGTAATGAGAGACACAGATGTAACATAATCCATAAGTAATAATGCATTTTTCATTTTTATCCCTATATCTACTAGTGCACAAAATGTGGAGCAATAATATTGTTTGATTAAGAAAGGTTATAGAATTGTAATATCATTTCTAATTTACTTTTATTATGTAATATTCTTCATTCTCTTGCAGCATCGAACATAAGCTGTCTGTGTTTTCAGACTCCCATTGAGTTCTATGGCATCTGTGGCCTCGAGGGGTGGTGGATTGAAAACTAGGTACTCTGAGTCGGGATAGACACAAGCGTACCTGTTAAATGTTTGATAAATTCGGAAAATGGTCAAATAGAGTCCAATGTGAATCCTAAAGATCTGTAATGACGCAAGCATCAATCTGCGTCAGATTGAGATTGCGGAAGCATATATTTCGTCACACATTCCAACATTTGACGATCTTGACGCTTTGATAACTACGGTGGATCAAGCTCACGACAAATACGAGGAGATATTCAAGTGTATTTTCAGTTGACGCTTTGATAAATATCCCCCATAATGTTCAACAATTGCACTGGTTATAATCTTGGGCTTGTTTTTAGCAGATAATGATTTCTGAACGTTAGCCGTATGCTCAGTGTTTTCGAGTGATAACAATCACAAAAAGCTTCTGCTGATAATAGCCCTCGAGCATGATATTGTTACCTCAAAAATGGACATGATTAAAGACAAGCAAAATGGCGATAGAGGGGCTTATTGATTACGTCACAAGTGAAAGTGTCTGTTTGTGAAAGTATCACTTTTAATAAAATGTAGAGTTGCTTATGTGCCGTGCACAATTAAATTATACAAAAAAGAGAAAGTATGGGGGCTTACAGCACTATTCCCTTCCTTTTAAAACATAGCCTTTTAAATAAATAAAAATCATTGGCAGGAGGTAATAATCACCCTGCTCACAAACCACCCTCCCACTGGGTAAGGTTACATAGTACTGAGAAAAGCAGAGTGAATAGGTGGGATAGTGGAGAGGCAAGTTAGAAAAGATAGTGCAGCAAACAAGTTTCGGCCATACACAGCCTTTTTCAATACTAAAATCCAAGCAATTAACCTGTGTGTTTGTCTCTGAACAGGTGCATTATGGGCATGTGTCTTTGTTGTAGTATTGATTAGCTAAAAGTGCTTATTATTAATTGTATAAATTAATTTTCTGGTGACATTGCTTCTTTATGTCATCCAAAACAGAATTGTGGGATAATAAACTTTTTGGGTACCTGTTACAGGTACAAATTCCCAAATCCGGAATTCCAAAATCCTAACTTATTCTAAATTCTAAAGTTTTATTAATTCTTTTTTTATCCCTGCCTGTAAGTCACAATATTATCTGCCTGTGTCTTTGGTTTGGTTTTTGTGTTCTAAAATGCTAATAATAGTCTATACTATCTGTCTGAGGGTACTATGTATACAAAAGTATTAAAATGATAAAACTACCTTTAGTTTACAGGTATAAGCTGTATTGTGACATGTAAATATTGCCTAAATGATGACATAAGATGTTGATTAAACTTGGTTTCATACATTCTCCATTCTGTCCCATTTTAAAAATGCAAATATTACAAAATACAAACATTTTCCGGTCCCAAGAACACACCACATTAACACACACACACTAAAACACATATTAACACACACACTTCTATATATTAACACGCATTTATTTAAAAAAACTAAATCTGCCTCCTAAGTATATTGGTTTGCTCCTAGAATAAATTTAAGCCCTGACTTACCTTTTCTGCAATGTGATGTTACCCTGTACCGCACTGGAGTTCAGGAAGTGGTAGGAAATTGAAAAGAGAGAAAAGTAGTATCTATTACACTGTGATAGAACGGAACAGTGACACCTGCAGGTAGAAATTAAAAGTGCAGGCATTTTTTTTTCTTTTTACTGTCACGGCCGGTCTGTCTGCAGACCAACTACAGTTTCTGCGATGAGATCGCACATTGCACACTGTTGTGCCTTGGGGCTGATAATTATCAAACATCAGATTACAGTGTTCTCCCCAGGACCTATTTAGCGGACACAACACTCAGCTGATTTAACTGACCACCCGGCTAAAATTTAAGCCAATATTAATATGATGGTAAAGTAAGGCAATCTTTAATTTAAACTGTAAAACCTTGTATTAAAACAATGTCTTAATGTACCTTAAGGGTTTACTAAAATTGTACCTGAAAGGGTTACAAATTTAAAAATTATACAGTTTTCCCCCCTATCAGTGTCCTGTCGAAAATAGCTACCTTGTCGAGATTTGCTACTTCAACGTGTGCGCATTCTCACAATTACGTAATCACACTCCACATATGTTTAAAAGGAATGTGTGGAATGCGATTATATAATGACCAGCATTTGCAGATGCAGGTAGCAAATATTGATGGATTGCCTGTAACTGCTGGTGGGGGAGTTCCTAACTCACACAATACGACGCTCAGTGGGGGGGGGGGTTTACATTCCTCGACACTACATTCCTCGAGATTCACTTAACAATGCATACAATTGAAGCAGCAGATCAGTTCCCTCATCGAGATTTGCTACCTGCATGTGCACATGCTGGTCATCACATTCAACACATTCCTTTCAAACATATGTGGAGTGTGATTACGTAATTTTAAATATACGCACGTTGAGGTAGAAAATTCTGAAAAGGTAGCTATTTTTGACAGAACACCGGCCCAGTCTAAAGAAGATTCAAGCCCTGCCGTATGGCACACACAATTATTTGTTGAGCACTGAATATGTGACCGCTTGAAAAAAACCCAAAACATCTTCAAGGAGGACCGGCAGTGGTGAGTGAGTTTTGGAAACTCTATCATTTTTAAACATTTCAGGCACAATTTTAGTTAAAACTAAAGATACGTTTAGACATTTGTTTTAATATAAGGATTTAAAATTGAAACTCAAGTATGCCTTACTTTAACATCACTTTAAGCTAATATTAGCTAATTTAATATTATTTTCAATGTCTATTACACAAATTATCATAAAGGCCATTTATTATGCTATTATTTCTGCTTTGGATAGCTTAGGTAACATTTATACAATCCAATTCTTTTATAATATTGCAGCGTATTGCACTGCTACTTCATAATGCCACCCAGCTGGCAAAATCTTCTGTGCTGAACACTGGATTATGATCAATCTTATGTCTGTAACACTTTTATGGATTGGGGAAATAAAAAAAAAAGATACCAAGAAAAAGAAGCAAACTAGATAGTGTTTTTTCTTCGTATACATTCTGTCTGATTCATATTAATGTAATGTCCCTTTAAAGCTCATCAGGCTCCCTGTAACCGCAGACCTAGGGCCCGATCTGATATGCAGCGTCGCCCGCAAAAGCCGGCGACGCCAAATTTTGCGCGGGGTTTGGTATCCTATATACAGCGTAACCTAGAAGTTACACTCGTATATTTCTGCCTTTGGCCGTAGTTTTTTGGCCCATAGACTGGTATACCAAACCCGCGCAGTTTGGTATCCAATATACAGAGTAAGGACTTACGTGGCGAAAATGGAGAAATCTTACTCCATTTTCACCTCGCCACAAATTACAGGCGTAGTAAGCCCCGTAACTCCCTAAACTACCTGCAAAATAAAACCTAACACCTAACGCATGCGCAATGTCTATCTACCTGTCAACCGCAATCCCCCACCGCAATCTTTAATAAAGTGCTTAACCCCTAAACCGCCGCTCCTGGACCCCGCCGCCAGCTACATTAAATGTCTAACCCCCTAATGTGATCCCCCTACACCGCCGCCACCTACATTAAAATTATTACCCCCTAATGTGAGCCCTCTACCCCGCCGCCACCTATATTAACTACATTACCCCCTAATGTGAGCCCCCTACCCCGCACCACCTATATTATATGTACTACCCCCTAATCTGACCCCCTTAACCGCCGCCACCTATATTATCTATACTAACCCCTAATCTGACCCCCTACACCGCCGCCACCTATATTAAAATTATTAACCCCTAATCTAATCCCCCTACACCGCCGCCACCTATATTAAATTTATTAACCCCTAATCTAATCCCCCTACACCGCCGCCACCTATATTAAATTTATTAACCCTAATCTAATCCCCCTACACCGCCGCCACCTATATTAAATTTATTAACCCCTAATCTAATCCCCCTACACCGCCGCCACCTATATTAAATTATTAACCCCTAATCTAATCCCCCTACACCGCCGTCACCTATATTAAATATATTAACCACTAAACCTAAGTCTAACCCTAACACCCCCTAACGTAATTATTATTAATATTAACTATATTATTTCTATTTAAATCTAAATACTTACCTATAAAATAAACCCTAAGATAGCTACAATATAATTAATAATTACATTGTAGCTATTTTAGGGTTTATATTTATTTTACAGGTAACTTGGTATTTATTTTAACTAGGTACAATAGCTATTAAATAGTTAATAACTATTTAATAGCTACCTAGTTAAAATAATTACCAATTTACCTGTAAAATAAATCCTAACCTAAGTTACAAATACACCTACACTATCAATAAATTAATTAAATAAACTACAATTATCTAAACTAAAATATAATTAAATACACTAAACTAAATTACAAAAAACAAACACTAAATTACAAAAAATAAAAAAGATTACAAGAATTTTAAGCTAATTATACCTAATCTAAGCCCCCTAATAAAATAACAAAGCCCCCCAAAATAAAAAAAATGTCCCTACCCTAAACTAAATTACAAAAGTAATCAGCTCTATTACCAGCCCTTAAAAGGGCCTTTTGTGGGGCATTGCCCCAAAGTAATCAGCTCTTTTACCTGTAAAAAAAAGAACACCCCCCCATTACAACCCACCACCCACACACCCCTACTCTAAAACCCACCCGATCCCCCCTTAAAAAAACCTAAGTCTAACCCCCAAGTGGTCCTTACCTCTCCTGAAGACCGGCGGAGAAGGTCCTGTTCCAGGCGGGAAGTCTTCTTCCAGGCGGCGATCTCTTCTTCTTCTTCCAGGAACCAGCCGGCTCGGAGCTGAAGACCGTCCTCTCTGGAACGGAAGACTGGCGATGCAGGAACTGAAGATCGGCGACGCTGGAACTGAAGACCAGAGCCATGGAGCGTGAGGATCCTCTTCATACGATCGCCGCCGTACTGAATAGGAATTCAATGTACGCGATTAAAAATGGCGTCCCTTGAATTCCTATTGGCTGATTTGAGCCTTCAAATTCAAATCAGCCAATCGGATGAGAACTACTTTAATTCTATTGGCTGATTTGAATAGCCAATAGAATAAGAGCTACTGTAATTCTATTGGCTATTCTAATCAGCCAATAGAATTACAGTAGCTCTTATTCTATTGGCTATTCAAATCAGCCAATAGAATTAAAGTAGTTCTCATCCGATTGGCTGATTTGAATTTAAAGGCTCAAATCAGCCAATAGGAATTCAAGGGACGCCATTTTTAATCGTGTACCTTGAATTCCTATTCAGTGTACGGCGGAGATCGTATGAAGAGGATCCTCCACGCTCCATGGCTCCGGTCTTCAGTTCCAGCGTCGCCGATCTTCAGTTCCAGAGAGGACGGTCTTCAGATCCGCGGTCATCGGTCTCAACTCCTCACTCCACTCCGCCGGCTAGTTCCTGGAAGAAGAAGAGTCGCCGCCTGGAAGAAGACTTCTCCGCCTGGAACAGGACCTTCTCCGCCGGTCTTCAGGACAGGTAAGGACCACTTGGGGGTTAGACTTAGGTTTTTTTAAGGGGGGATCGGGTGGGTTTTAGAGTAGGGGTGTGTGGGTTGTAATGGGGGGGTGTTCTTTTTTTTACAGGTAAAAGAGCTGATTACTTTGGGGCAATGCCCCACAAAAGGCCCTTTTAAGGGCTGTAATAGAGCTGATTACTTTTTGTAATTTAGTTAGGGTAGGGACATTTTTTATTTTGGGGGGCTTTGTTTTTTTATTAGGGGGCTTAGATTAGGTGTAATTAGCTTAAAGTTCTTAGTGTTTTTTTTTTGTAATTTAGTTTAGTGTATTTAATTATATTTTAGTTTAGATAATTGTAGTTTATTGAATTAATTTATTGATAGTGTAGGTGTATTTGTAACTTAGGTTAGGATTTATTTTACAGGTAATTTGGTAATTATTTTAACTAGGTAGCTATTAAATAGTTATTAACTATTTAATAGCTATTGTACCTAGTTAAAATAAATACCAAGTTACCTGTAAAATAAATATAAACCCTAAGATAGCTACAATATAATTAATAATTACATTGTAGCTATCTTAGGGTTTATTTTATAGGTATTTAGATTTAAATAGGAATAATTTAGTTAATATTATTAATATTATTTAGATTTATTTTAATAATAATTACGTTAGGGGGTGTTGGGGTTAGACTTAGGTTTAGTGGTTAATAATTTTAATATAGGTGGCGGAGGTGTAGGGGGATTAGATTAGGGGTTAATAATTTTAATATAGGTGGCGGCGGTGTAGGGGGATTACATTAGGGGTTAATAATTTTAATAAAGGTGGCGGCGGGGTAGGGGGATTAGATTAGGGGTTAATAATTTTAATATAGGTGGCGGAGGTGTAGGGGGATTACATTAGGGGTTAATAATTTTAATATAGGTGGCGGCGGTGTAGGGGGATTAAATTAGGGGTTAATAATTTTAATATAGGTGGTGGCGGTGTAGGGGGATTACATTAGGGGTTAATAATTTTAATATAATTTGTACTTACGCAGATTTCTGGACATCGCTAGTTTGTCAGACTTACGGCACTTTAGCAACTGTCGGCGCCGTATATGTGATAGCTCGCTGTGCGAGCTGAAACTACGGGCGTTGCAGGTTTCCACGCTTGCGCCGAAAGCTGCGCCGTATATATCGGATCGCGCCCCTAATGTGCTAGTTAGCGAATTACAGTAACTGATCAGACAATAAATACCGTTAGACACAACAGGAGCTAAGCATTAAAGGGACATGAAAACCATTTTTTCTCTCATGATTTAGAAAGAGCATGCAATTTTAACCCCTTAACGACTGAGGACGTGCAGGGTACGTCCTCAGAAAAAAGGCAGTTAATGCCTGAGAACGTATCCTGCACGTTCTCAGTGTGGAAAGCAGCTGGAAGCGATCTTGCTCGCTTCCAGATGCTTTCCGGTTATTGCAGTGATGCCTCGATATGGAGGCATCCTGCAATAACCTTTTTAAGCCACTCTGTGGCCCTCTCTGCACCGGAGATCGGTGGCTTACTCCGTTGGTGGGTGGGAGCCGGACCGGGAGGCGGCCATCGATGGCCCTGGTTATGTGAAGGGGGGCGGGATCGTGGGCGGGGGTGGCTGGGGGCGCGCATGGGCGCGCGTGCACAGGAGGGTGGGGGCGGGCGCGTGCACGGGGAGGGAGCGGGTGGGAACCGCTACACTACAGAAAATTTTGAAAAGAAAAAATGTTTAAAAAATGTCAAATATATATATAAAAAAAAAACGATCAGCAAGGTGGTGGGGGTTTGTCTGTGTGGGGTGGGGGGGGGGAAGCTACACTACAGAAAAAACAAAAAAGCACTTTTTATTGCAAACTGGGTACTGGCAAACAGCTGCCAGTACCCAAGATGGCCCCCAATGAGGCAGAGGGGAGGGTTAGAGAGCGGTTTTGGGGGGGATCAGGGAGATGGCGGGGACAATTGTGGGGTGGGGGAGGGAAGGGAGCTGTTTGGGAGGGATCAGGGGGTGGGATGTGTCAGATGGGAGGTTGATCTCTACACTAAAGCTAAAATTAACCCTGCAAGCTCCCTACAAACTCCCTAATTAACCCCTTCACTGCTAGCCATAATACACGTGTGAGGCGCAGCAGGATTTAGCGGCCTTCTAATTACCAGAAAGCAACGCCAAAGTCATATATGTCTGCTATTTCTGAACAAAGGGGATCCCAGACAAGCATTTACAACCATTTGTGCCATAATTGCACAAGCTGTTTGTAAATGATTTCAGTGAGAAACCTAAAATTGTGAAAAATTTTAAGTTTTTTTAAATTTGATTGCATTTGGCGATGAAATGGTGACATGAAATATACCAAAATGTGCCTAGATCAATACTTGGGGTTGTCTACTACACTACACTAAAGCTAAAATTAACCCTACAAGCTCCCTAATTAACCCCTTAACTGCTGGGCATAATACACTTGTGGTGCGCAGTGGCATTTAGCGGCCTTCTAATTACCAAAAAGCAACGCCAAAGCCATATATGTCTGCTATTTCTGAACAAAGGGGATCCCAGAGAAGAATTTACAACCATTTATGCCATAATTGCACAAGTTGTTTGTAAATAATTTCAGTGAGAAACCGAAAGTTTGTGAAAAAATTTGTGAAAAAGTGAACGATTTTTTGTATTTGATCGCATTTGGCGGTGAAATGGTGGTATGAAATATACCAAAATTGGCCTAGATCAATACTTTGGGATGTCTACTAAAAAATATATACATGTCAAGGGATATTCAGGGATTCCTGAAAGATATTAGTGTTCTAATGTAACTAGCGCTAATTTTGGAAAAAAAATGGTTTGGAAATAGCAAAGTGCTACTTGTATTTAATTCCCTATAACTTGCAAAAAAAGCAAAGAACATGTAAACATTGGGTATTTCTAAACTCAGGGCAAAATTTAGAAACTATTTAGCATGGGTGTTTTTTGGTGGTTTTAGATATGTAACAGATTTTGGGGGTCAAAGTTAGAAAAAGTGGGGGGCGTGTCCGGCTAGGGCCTAAGATGGCTGCTAAATTGGGAGCTCTCTAGAGAATAATTACAATCCGCCTTGTAATTAGGATATTATCCATCCATCCAGGTTGAAACTGATTTTCATGAAAGAGAGTACATTTTGCTGATCTGGATTATACTTATATTTCGGGAAAAAAAAAGAGAAGTCTCCCAAACCCGACCGCAGGAAGGGAAACCCAGCACCCCCCCCCCCCGGGACACCGGGGTGAACAGAGTGAATATTGCACCTCTGCATTCATTTATTCAATCATTCTCATTTACACCCAGATTTGTAAAATGGGAGATATTGTTGCCACCATCAGAGACCTGCTCCTGGATTTTGAGCACAGGATGTGCTGCAGATTAGACCACCTGGCGTCCCACATGGAGCAAGTGCATGCCGAGATCACAGTGCCTAAGCCTGAGGCGGTGAGGAAGATAGCACCTAACAGCCAAGGAGTGATCTCGAGACCTACTACAGCCCAGCTTAATGCAGGAGGAGTTATGCTGTGCCCGCAGCCGATGGCCTGCATGGGATCCTTACCTGGTATTCCGGTCCCGGTTCTGGAGGAGGAGGCCGGCCCTCCGGACGGGGACTCTGTATTGGCTAGCGCTCACAACGGGACCCGCATGGAGGCAGCTGCGGGTAGCTTAGATGCGGAGGCCATAGATCAGAGAGAGGAGACCCCTCAGTACGAAGATGATTTCCGGTGATGGCGGAGCTTGCCCGCATCTCTCTGTTTCCAGCTGGATCTAGCGGAGGAGGCTGAAGGTTTGCAGAGTGAGAGGGAGACTCGGCAGGCCCTAGTCATGGTTGGAGGTATCTCTGGATCTGCTGTTGAACTTTGTGTATTCCCAGGCCTGTTGTTTGCCAGCTTATGCAATAGACGAGGTGTGGGCTAGAGTAGTAGGATGACTTGATGTGGGCCTTAGTTCTATAGTCCACATAATAACCGACCATCAGGTCGTCCTGCACGTATGTTTTACCTCTAGTGTCTTAATTTATTGGAAACACTGAAATGGACCTTGTGTGACCGGAGAGATATGGACTGTTATGATATACGTATAGCTCTTCAGAAATATGGAGTCCCTGTTATTATCAGACTTAGTTCCTAGAACGCTGGCCCCGGTTATATTTAAGGTTCTGAATGGACTCTATGCTTTACTTAGTTTATTCACTCTTTATCTAGCCTGCACATGGGTTCAATTTTGCAAAAGATTCTAGTTCATTCAAAGCTTCTGTATGTTATTTTGTATGCCAGGTTGTGTCATTGGGATGATATATGTGTGTGTGGGTGTGTGTGTGTGTGCAAATATGTGCATGCATACGCTGTAACTACTGTTCAGCATTCCTAATGTACTACACTTAGCGTTAAAGTATATGCAGAACTTCATAGAGAATCTTGTTAACATAAGGTTATGATGAGAGTTAAGTATATAACATGTGTTGCTTATTGGTTGTAGGGGCTGTCCAAAACACTCATCACAAATTCCATTTCATACTCTATAGGACTCTCTAGGACAAAGTGTATCTTAAAGATTGTAATACTTGTATGTCATGTGTAAAGCACAAGAGAGTATATTTCTATAATCGGGGTAGAGCTACTGGGGATTACATGAGCATATGCATATCAGTGCTAAAGAAGCATTTTTGGCCCCTACTGGAGCACCACAGAGGTTCAAAACATACCTATATGTCTTTGTTAGTTTACTTTATTTAGAATAGGTCCAAGAGTGGACCTGATAATATTTACCCCATTATATACCCCTGGATACTACTCTAAAGCTGTGGCCCATGAGTGGTCGCAAATTCTTTTTTTTTTGTTGGGGTAAGTTTCACTTTCATGTGTTTAAGTAGTCTAGGGGAGTGTTTTACTTTATTAAATTATTTTGCTTTAGCATGAGGTCCATAAGTAGCCCTATTAACATTCTCCCAACCTCCACCCCTTACTTATATTTGCCGAATGTGACTGCTAACTTTGAGCCAGGGGGTATTTTATTTCTAATTTTTTTTGGGTGACTCTTTGATCCTGTATGTAATATATGTTATGCTGAAGATATTAAGGACACGCTCAAGCCTGCATAGGTTACAGATTAGTTATTGCATTTAGGCTTATAGAAAGCTAGATGTTTGTTCTGTGTTATATGTCCTTTTGTACATGTATTTTTGTAAAATGAGGTAATATCCATGGCTGGAAAATGTACCTTTGGGTTGAGTTAAGCTATGATCCTACAGATGCGAAGACATGCTTGTTTAATTAATTATGCAAATACTGATGTATGACAAATGGGCATGTTGCCATGATGTTTCTTTCTGAAATTTTGTGTTTGTTTGCCATTTTGCCTCAATAAAAAACTATTTAAAAAAAAAAAAAAAAGTTAGAAAAAGTGTTTTTTTTTCCATTTTTCCTCATATTTTATCATTTTTTTTATAGTAAATTATATGATATGATGAAAATAATGGTATCTTTAGAAAGTCAATTTAATGGCGAGAAAAACGGTATATAATATGTGTGGGTACAGTAAATGAGTAAGAGGAAAATTACAGCTAAACACAAACACCGCAAAAATGTAAAAATAGCCTTGGTCCCAAACGGACAGAAAATGGAAAAGTGCTGTGGTCATTAAGGGGTTAAACAACTTTCTAATTTACTTCTCTTAGCTAAATTGCTTCAATTATTGTGAAATCCTTGGCAGAAAA
The DNA here is from genome assembly GCF_027579735.1 of Bombina bombina. Lineage (NCBI taxonomy): Eukaryota > Metazoa > Chordata > Amphibia > Anura > Bombinatoridae > Bombina > Bombina bombina. The sequence goes on along the minus strand of NC_069503.1, from coordinate 1,138,951,010 downwards.
GCATATCTAGATAGGCTCAGGAGCTGCTGATTGGTGCCTGCACATAGAAGCCTCATGTTATTGGCTTACCAGTATGAATTGCTATTTATTCAACAAAGAATATCTAAAGAATGAAGCAAATTAGATAACAGAAGTAAATTAAAATGTTGTTTAAAATTGTATTCTCTATCTGAATCATAAAAGAAAAATGTTGGGTTTAGTGTCCCTTTAAGGTCTGAGAACAATGAGTATATTTACACTAAGTGAATTATTCTGCATGTATGTCCCTTGTGTGCTTGCAGAAGTCTGATCAGACTGAACCTCTCAAGGACTACAACAAATTATTGCTTGGCGTTGCTTTTTCAAGCAAAGGGTATTTCAGTATTGACTCGTCCAGCAATACTGCACACACACATATACACAACACTTATTTTATCTGTGTCTTGGTACAAATATCTAAACCTACATAGATATGTCAGGAGATTCTTACACCCCTTTAAATGCTCACATAGATATCATTAGTGGTTGTAAGACGATTTAGAATGACATTGCTAAGCAAATAAAAAACCACATTGGAATAATTTTCACCTCAAAACCACCAATCTGAGTATACAGTGTGCTGTAAAGTGAACAGTTTTTCTCTGTCTGGGAGTCAATACACAGAGCTACGGCTGACAATATTGTACAATTTTGTGAAAACATGTAAACTTGACTCTCCTGCAGTAGGACAAACTTCCCAATAACGCATGGGGCACAGTTTGTGGAATTCTAACCCTGACCTGCCTACATGCTGCACAGGTATTAGTTGTATGGAGCTCTTTTATATACAGTATGTCCCTAATAGGCCACAGGAGAGAAGATAAGACAGAAAACACTTAAACGCTATTCACAAACCCAAATGACATGTTCTACTGACAAGCCCCAAAGACATACCCTACCATCAAGATCAACTGACAAATCATATTGACAATCCCCTCTGACCAGCCAATAGAATGTGAGCTCAATCCTATTGGCTGATTGCATCAGCCAATAGGATTTTTTCTACCTTAATTCCGATCGGCTGATAGAATTCTATCAGCCAATCGGAATTGAAGGGACACCATCTTGGATGACGTCATTTAAAGGAACCTTCATTCTTCAGTTGGACGTCGTTTGAAGAGGATGCTCCGCGTCGGATGCCTTGAAGATGGAGCCGCTCCGTGCCGGATGGATGAAAATAGAAGATGCCGTCTGGATGAAGACTTCTGCCTGTCTGGAGGACCTCTTCTTCCCGGCTTGGATGAAGACTTCTGCCCGTCTGGAGGACCACTTCGCCCGGCTTCGTTGAGGACTTCGGCCCGTTTGGGTGAAGACTTCTCAAGGTAGGGTGATCTTCAAGGGGTTAGTTTTATTAAGGGGGTATTGGGTGGGTTTTATAGTAGGGTTGGGTGTGTGGGTGGTGGGTTTTATGTTGGGTGAAGACTTCTCAAGGTAGGGTGATCTTCAAGGGGTTAGTTTTATTAAGGGGGTATTGGGTGGGTTTTAGAGTAGGGTTGGGTGTGTGGGTGGTGGGTTTTAATGTTGGGGGGGTATTGTACTTTTTTTTTTTACAGGTAAAAGAGCGGATTACTTTGGGGCAATGCCCGCAAAAGGCCCTTTTAAGGGCTATTTGTAATTTAGTATAGGGTAGGGCTTATTATTATTTTGGGGGGCTTTTTTATTTTATTAGGGGATTAGATTAGGTGTAATTAGTTTAAAAAACGTGTCATTATTTTATTATTTTCTGTAATTTAGTGTTTGTTTTTTTTCTTTGTACTTTAGATAATTGTATTTAATTGTATTAAATTGTATTTAGTTTAGGGAATTAATTTAATTATATTGTAGTGTTAGGTGTAATTGTAACTTAGGTTAGGTTTTATTTTACAGGTAAATTTGTCTTTATTTTAACTAGGTAGTTATTAAATCGTTAATAACTATTTAGTAACTATTCTACCTTGTTAAAATAAATACAAACTTGCCTGTAAAATAAAAATAAACCCTAAGATAGATACAATGTAACTTTAGTTATATTGTAGCTATTTTAGGGTTTTTATTTTATAGGTACGTATTTAGTTTTAAATAGGAATAATTTAGTTAATTGTAGTTATTTTATTTAGATTTATTTAAATTATATTTAAGTTAGGGGGTGTTAGGGTTAGACTTAGGTTTAGGGGTTAAGAACTTTAATATAGTGGAGGCGACGTTGTGGGGCGGCAGATTAGGGGTTAATAAGTGTAGGTAGGTGGCGGCGATATTGGGGGCGGCAGATTAGGGGTTAATAAATATAATGTAGGTGTCGGCGATGTTGGGGGCAGCAGATTAGGGGTTCATAAGTATAATGTAGGTGGCGGCGGTGTCCGGAGAGGCAGATTCGGGGTTAATAATATAATGTAGGTGTTGGCGATGTCGGGGGTGGCGGATTAGGGGTTAATAAGTGTAAGATTAGGGGTGTTTAGACTCAGGGTTCATGTTAGGGTGTTAGGTGTAGACATAACTTTTGTTTCCCCATAGGAATCAATGGGGCTGCGTTAAGAGCTGAACGCTGCTTTTTTGCCGGTGTTAGGGTTTTTTTCAGCCGGCTCTCCCCCATTGACTCCTATGGGGAAATCGTGCACAAGCACGTTTTGCCAGCTCACCGCTACCGTAAGCAGCGCTGGTATTGAGGTGAGATGTGGAGAAAAATTTTGCTCTCCGCTCACTTTTCTGCGGCTAACGCCGGGTTTGTAAAAGCCTGTAATACCAGCGTTGTCTGTAGGTGAGCGGTGAGAGAAAATTGCTCGTTGGCACCGCACCCCTGTTAACGCAAAACTTGTAATCTAGGAGACTGTGTCTTAGTGTAAAATAGCTCATTAAATGAAGGTGCAGAAAGGAGGTCTTAAGTTGTTAATATATTTGTTACCTTAGAGCAAGGAAAAACCGTCCCACAGGCTCAATGATACTTTTTACCTGTGTGAGCTGTATTACATGCTCCGGTTCCTTACCGCGGTTCTTTCAGAAGTGCTCCTGGCGTCTTACACCGATCAGCTGTTAACGCTCAGGTGACTTGTGTCTACGTCAGGGCACGGGTCCTCCGTATAGCAGCTTTGAATTTGGATGTGGACTGCGCACCATTGTGTATACAAACATATATATCAACAAGTGGCCTAGAAGGTATGCTATAGCTATATTGTCATCCATTGCCATTTTTATATGCCTATAACTGTTTTCCTATGTAAATTAGGATACATTATCTGTCTAGTGAGGCTATTTTGAATGCATTAATCTGTTATGCGCTGTGTGTGCAATACTGTTCCATAACATACAATTGTTTTTTAGGATTGTTCTTAACTTTATGGGAGACGTCTCTCATTTTAACTTTTATATAACTATTAATGAATACATTTTTTTTTTATACACTGTAAAATTGCAGTCCCATGTTTAAAGTTTGACTTTTTATAAGAGGTTCGTTGTACTCATATAGAGCAATTGTCTCTGCCCAAAATTTCACTATATATTCCTTATTTTGTGATATCTTAAGCTCTCTGTAGCGCCCTCTAAATACCCTATCCCTTAGAATCATGCAAATTACATTTCTGAAGCCGGCCAATGTAATTTACCCCCATCAAACCATATCTTTTTGAAAAGTAGACACCCTAGGGTATTTGAAATGCTGGTATTTTAACACTTTTCATGCACTAATTCAACCACCAGTCTTTGTCAAACTATTGGGCAGTCATTTTTTTGTGTTATTTTTCACACACATTGTACTTTAGACTTGGATTCTCAGCTCCTGTTATGTGTTACTGCAAAAGAAGACACCAATATGGGCTAGATTTATCATATCTGAGGCGTACAGGGGCACGTATACGCGCCCCTGTACGCCTCAGCTCGCCTGTGGCGGGGCAAAATTACCCGTAGGTAATCAACATTGCACACGAGCGCACAGCCAATCACCGCGGGCAGGAGCTGTCAATCTCCTTGGTCGGACTCGACCGAGGAGATTGAATTTCACCACCTTAGAGGTGGCAAAGAGCGTAGGGAAGCAGCGGTCTGGTGACCGCTGCTTGATAATTCACGGCGAGCAAGTTCTTGTGAGAACTTGCTGCTGTAGGGGCTTGACTAATCTAGCCCTATGTGTTCACCCAACATTTCCTGAGTACAGTGATACCACCTATGCCTAGGGTTGTTGGCTTTTTTGGGCGGGGTGCAATGCCAAATGTCTGACATGTGTTTGATTTTTTTTCACATTTAGCATATCTCTCTTTGCCTATCGTCTTTTTGGGGGGCTTTTTTACATACCCCCAATATATTTGCTTGCCATGAATGTGTATATATTTGAAAAATTGACACCCAAGGTATTGTATACAGAGTGCTTTGATGCCTTTGATGCATTCATTTTAGCCAAAAAAATTGGAGAAAGTGCATGGTGGTAATTTTTCAATTTTCATTTTTACACACACATTGCCTTTTGACTATGATTTAAGAGGAGACTGTTGTAAGTTATTGCAAAAAAAACACTCCAGGTTGTTTTCTGCAAGACACTCCTGAGTACACCTATGCCCCCCATGCATAGGTTTCGCCAGGATTTTGGGGAAGGTTCAGTTACAATTGTATGACTTGTAATTTGAGTTGAAAGTGAGAGTATTTCTTTTGATAGGCCTATCTTTAGTTTGGGGACCTATCGCATACCCCAGTTTTATTTATTGCCATGAATGTGTATATATTTGAAACTTTGACACCCCAAGGTATTGTTTATGGAGTGCTTTGATGCCTTTGATGCAACCGTTTTAGCCAAAAAAATGGAGAAAGTGTATGGTTGTAATTTTTACACACCACACATTGCTTTTTGACTATGATTTAGGAGAGCTTGTTGTAAGTTATTGCAAGAAACATCCAGGTTGTTTTCTGCAAGACCCCCCTGAGTACATGCCCTCCATGCATAGATTTGACATGGGTTTTGGTAAATACAGCACTAATTTTAGAACTCTAAAAATAGAACAGTGAAATGTAAAATTTTGGCACAATAATAGTAACAAAACAAAAATAAACAAACTCAGTAACAGTAAACATAAGCAACCCTCCCCCCCCCCAAAAAAAAAACACAATGGCAACCTGTAAAAAAAAAAAAAAAAATTTACCAGTGTGTGATACCGCTTGAAGCAGACCCAATGCAGTGTCCAAGCTGTCCTGGGAAATCAGGACAGTAAAAGGTGGTGTCCCTTTTCTGCCCCCTCTTGGTACAGACTGCATTTTTTTTTAGATTTCTGCTTCTGCGGCAGTAGGGGGGATTTTAAAAATAAAATGAGTAGCCCCAAACTCTGCTCTCTCCATCACTGCCCAAGGAGCAGGTGCATCTTGGTAAAAAATCCCCGAAATGATCTGGAGCTGAAAACTGTAAAAAAGTCAGTTTCATTCCGGGGTTTGCTTTTTTGAACAACAAAAAGCGTTGTGAGTTGCAATCTGCATTAAAAGGGACATGAAACCCAATTTTTTTCTTTCGTGATTTAGAAAGAGCATGTCAGTTTAAACAACTTTACTAATTTACTTATTTATCTAATTTGCTTCATTCTCTTGATAATCACTTGCTGAAAATAATATCCTAATATGCCTCAGTAGCTGCTGATTGGTTTGCTGCACATAAAGGCCCTTGTGTGATTGGCTCACACATGTGCATTGCTATTTCTTCAACAAAAGGATATCTAAAGAATTGAACAAATTAGATAATAGAAGTAAATTGGAAAGTTGTTTAATATTGCATGCCCTATCTGAATCATGAAAGTTTAATTTTGACTAGACTGTCCCTTTAAGTAAATTGCAACCTTTTTGTACCAGGCCCTTGTCCTCCGCATAATTAGGTAGGGCTGCAGCAGCTGATCTGCCACATCCAACCCCACCATATGCCGGTTATAAGCCTTGATGCAACTGGCTTCCTTATGCTCTCAGCTCAGCCACGTACAGAGACCTCCACCAGTCCTCTCATTGTGGATGGTGGTAAAAAGGATATACATCATTCTTGTCTCTGTACTTAACTGCCAACAGCTACCTCTTGGCGCAGAGCTGAGGGTCCCCTCCCCCCTTTGTTAGCGGTGTGCGTGCAAGTTGTCCTGGGAAACCTATGCGGTTCTTTTTAATTGTACCGCAAAGCTACTGTATCAAAGCAATACAGTAGTTTGAACAAAAGGACACTTGTATAAAAATTATCTAAAAAATACAATGGTACCCTTTGTTCATTAGGGGTAATATCAGGTCCCAGACAATCTTGCCAGTGGTTCCCATATGTTCTGGGCAACCTGGAGGGTCAAGGTGGCTATCCTCATACACCCGGAAGGCCTGAATATTCCCACTCTCGCTCTCACAGAGCTTATACACCGTTACTCCACTATCTGGAGTGCTTGGAAGGAATATACTGCTTGAATCCCCAGCCTTTTTTTATACTTCATCAGGATTCATCCACACATACTATTCCTTCCAGGTGTATAAGCCTCTGCAAACCTGGCAGCAAAGTGGGTAATTAGTGTGCGGGATTTTATACAGCCTGTCAAACTGGGGATGCTCCCTAGGGGGGCACAGGCTGTTGTCGCTGAAGTGCATGAAATGTAGAATTATTTCATACCTCTTCCTCGACATACTTTGGGAGAAAATGGGGGTAGAGCAAATTTGGCTTACTGCTCCAGTAGGAGGCGGATATAGGGTTTCTTTATGATGACCCATCAGCATAGTCAAAGCCAGAATTTTTTAAATTCTGTCACATCGACGGGCGAGCCCATTGCTGCTTTGCCAAAAACTCTCAGGTTTTGCAGCACGGAAATGATGGGCATATAAATTAGTTTGGCCGGCAATGTTCCCCAATACATAATCGCCCAGAAACACCTCCATAAACTGCTGGGGGCTAATCCAGCCACATTCACATTGATGCCAGGATTTGCTGTGAAGGGTGGGATATCTAGCCTCTGGAGATGAGGCATTTCCCACCCTTCAGTAGCAATGGCAGCTGGAGCAACACGTCTCCTTCTGGAGGGGGGCTAGCAGGGGGGGGTGGGTAGCAGCCAGAGATACATCACTATCAGTTTGAGACTGTATCTAATGATGTATCTGAGCATAGGGCAGGGTCAAAATTGGGGTCTGAGTCGACATAGAGGCGTCTGACTCTGACGCAAGTATGCCATATGCCTCCTTAGCACTATATGTTCTCTGTGACATGATTTATTTTTATCTGTCACAGAGAAGAAAAAATTACTAAAAAAAAATCAACACAAATTATAATTCAAATTAACTAAATGGCTCTGAAAAGATCCTTTGGTGTAACAAAAAAAATACCTAAAAAAAAAGAACCTATAAAAATGCACAGAGCAAAAAGTTCTTTTGTGCAAGAGCCAGTGATTTATAGTGATCAACTGGCAAGCTAGGGTTAATGGCTTTTAAAAGAACCTTTGGGTTTTTCAATTTTAAACTAATATAACTAAATAAATCTCTCTCTCTCTCAACACAGATCTCTCTCTTTCTCCACAAACGCAAGTGAGGAGAGGGAGGGAGATCCACACTGATCAGTGTCAAATATTTACTAATATTGACATGATCAGACAAATGAGGATATATTATTATTATAAATTAATTATAGAGCAAGCACAGATTGGATGACCCCAGCCTGCCCCATATGATGAGGCAGGCTAGGGACACCCCCGGAAGCCCCATGATGCACTGGGCATCGCCCATCTTTGAAGCCACATGGGGGGTGGGGGGCCTATATGGGGCTATTTGATAAAATACATATTTTTATTAATTTTTTTTGTATGTTAATTTACTCTTACTAAGTGCCTTGACCCACCCAAGGCACTTAGCACACCTTACAGAGCATCAGAAGCCTGACCGATGGTTTCTGATGCTCTGTCTGACTGCTGGGCTCCACGTGGAGTTCAAACGGAAGCCCAGCAGTCAGGAACAGTATTGCAGGATTTATTAACTAAAATATATGTTCCATAGTGTAGCAGTCCCACCCGTTCCCACCCCTGTGCGTGCTCCCGCCCCTGATCCCGTGCATGCTCCCCGGCGCACCTGAACCCGATCCCGCCCCCCCCTCTGGCATATATCCGCCAGCGATGAACCCGCCCACCCACCTCCCTGTAATGGCTCCCACCAACGATCGGCACCATTACGGGCCGTCTGCAGAGAGGGCCACAGAGTGGACCTCTCTGCATTGGTGGGTAAAAAAAGGTATTGCAGTGATGCCTCAATATCGAGACATCACTGTTATACTTGAAGCGGCTGGAAGTGATCACAATTGCTTCCACCGCTTTAAACCCCAGAGGACGTGCCAGGAACGTCTTTGGTCGTTAAGGGGTTTTTTTTTGTAGGACGTTCCTGACACTCCTCGGTCGTTAAGGGGTTGAGCCATGCTAGCTTTTACAGACCTCACATGCTACATCTAGTGGGAATTTGCCCGCTTTGTTACTAAATATCCCATTGTGTAATTTATGTTTCCCTATTACCCCAGCCTTTTGACACCATCCCTTACACATTACACACCGCCCCTTACACAAGCACGCCACATTATGCTCTTCTGAAACTCCTTAATTTGCTTATCTATCATTTAACACATAAATCCCAATATGATCACTCATTTGTCTGTCACAGAAATGTACACATCTTGTATGTCTCAGGAATGTCTTGTCTTCTTTTTTCACTACTCCTGGCCCTCCTGCTACGCAAGTACTCTCTGGTCGCCAGTTCTTCCTTTTGGATTTGTAATCATGTCCTCTCCTGGTATCAGCCTTCCTTTTGTTTTTTTTTATCATGTCCTCTCCTTGTATCAGCCTTGGTTTTGGATTTGTAGGCAAGTGCTCCCCTGGTCTCAGTTTTTGCTTTTTAATTTGTAAGTAAATTCTATCCTGGTATCAGCCTTGCTTTTGGATTTTAAAGTACTCTCCTGGTCTCAGTCTCACTTTTATATTTGTAAGCAAGAACTCTCTTGGTTTCAGCCTTGCTTTTAGATTTGATAAGCAAGAACTCTTCAGGTCTCATCTTTGCTTTTTAATTTGTAAGAATAAATCTCCTAGTCCCAGCTTCCTTTAAGATTATCTCAGCCTTGCTTTTAGATTTGTAACAATAAACTATTTTGATCTCAGCCTTTGCTTTTGGATTTGTAAGAAAGAAATGTTGCTGGTATTAGCCTTGCTTTTAGATTGGTAAGCAAGAACTCTCCTGGTCTAAGCCTTGCTTTTAGATTTGTAAGCAGGAACTCTCCTGGTTCAGCCTTGCTTTTAGATTTGTAAGCAGGAACCTCTCCTGGTCTCAGCCTTGCTTCTAGATTTGTAAGCAAGAATTCTCCTGGTCTCAGCCTTGCTTTTAGATTTGTAAGCAGAACTATCCTGGTCTCAGCCTCTGCTTTTAGATTTGTAAGCAAGAACTATCCTGGTCTCAGCCTTGCTATTGGATTTGTAAGCAATAACTATCCTGTTCTCAGCCTTGCTATGTGATTTGTAAGCAAAGAGCTCTTCAGGTCTCATTTTTGCTTTTGGATTCGTAACGCAAGAACTCTCCTGGTGTCATACTCTGCAAGGGAGCAGGTTCAGGAGTAAGGAGCTGTTATGCAGAGGTGTCAGGTTTGGGGTTAATGTTGTGTTTTGTCTGCGTGAGTCTTTCCTTTTAGGCATAATTAAACAGGTACAACGTTTTAGGAAATAAAGGAGATGGTTTATTTATAGGATAGAGCAATGTAGAGATATGCAATTAGATAAGACAAGTCTATAGGTTGTAGTATTAGGCAGGAATACAGTTCTTTGTAATAACAGGCAGGAATGCAGAGCTTTGTAATAAACAAACAGGATACTTGCATATGTGTAGAAGTGGAACTGTGTAATATCAGGCAGTAATGCAGGGCTTTGTAATAACAAACAGGATATTTGCATATGCTGTAGACTGGAAACTGTGTAAAACACTCAGGAATGCAGCGCTTTGTAATAACAAGCAGAATACTTGCAATATGCTGTAGACTGGACCCTGTGTAATAACACGCAGGAATGCAGTGCCTTGTAATAACAAACAGGATAAGTGCATATGCTGTAGAAATGGTACTTTAAGGAAACTTGCATAAACTGCAAAACTGGTAACTTTGTAGAAACAAACAGGAAAGTTGCATAGACTGCAATTTGGAACTTTGTAGAAAACAAACAGGAAATTTGCATAAACTGCAAATTGGAACTTTTGTAGAAACAAAGAGGATACTTACATAAACTGCAATTTGGAACTTTGTAGAAACAAACAGGATATTTGCATAGACTGCAATTGGAACTTTGTAGTATCAGGAAACAAGCAAGCAAAAGTACCTGAGTCAGTCCTTAGGAAAGAGAGTTTTAGGTAAGATCAATTGCCAGGAAATCAGTCCCAAAATGAAACCACCAGTGCCAAGGGATTATCCAGAAGAGTAGTCAGTAATTGAAGCAGAAATCAGGAACCAGGAAATCCAACACAATCTGTATTGCACACAGGATACAGGAGAAGAGAGTGTTTCAGAGTATCACTCTTAATGTAAAGGCACAGAATTGAAACAAACCTCCCAGATAAAGCAGGCTGCTGATTCAATGATTTGTTTCAGCTGGCAAGCAGGTGGAGCCAGAGAGCCAAAGTTGCAGCAAAGAGAAAAAACACAATATTCTTTTCCTGTGAATCAAGCCATCTGGTGGCATAATGGTAAAAACAAACAGGCTGAGAAAGAACAGCAGCAGAAATAGAGAAAGGTCCAGGTTCAATTCCAGGTGAACATGATACCTGTCTTAGCCTTGCTTTTAGATTTGTAAGCATAGAACTATTCAAGTCTTAGTCATGCTTTTAGATTTGTAAGCAAGAACTCTCCAGGTCTCATCTTTACTTTTGGATTTGTAAACAAGTACTCTCTTGGTCTATGCCTTGCTTTGTATTTGTAAGTACTTTACTCTCTTGGGGCAAGATTACATATGCGTTGTAAGTTTCCAGCGCACCTTGTACATGGGTGAATCACATAAACCGCGCCGTCAAATGATTAAACTGCCGTAAATTGGATAAACTGGCCCTAACTTAATCCCATTAAATACACTTACATACAATAAAAAGGATACTAACTAACTTAAAATACATAACAATTACAAAAATTTAAAAAAAAAAACTTAATTACTAAAAAAAACTAACATTACTCAAAATAAAAAAACTACCCTTACTCAAATAAAAAACCTAACAGTACACAAAATAAAAAAAAGTACCCTTACATGAAAAAACCCCCTAAAATAACAAAAATAAAAAAATCTAACATTACAAAAAATAACAAACTAAATTATCCCAAAGTAAAAGTTATTCCTAATCTAATACCCTGTTAAAACAAAAAAAGCCATCCCAAATAAAAGAAAAACCCTAATCTAACAATAAAACTACTAATAGCCCCTTAAAATGGCCCTCTTTTCCATACAAAAAACAGAATTTATGCTTACCTGATAAATTACTTTCTCCAACGGTGTGTCGGTCCCACGGCGTCATCCATTACTTGTGGGAATATTCTCTTCCCTAACAGGAAATGTCAAAGAGCACAGCAAAAGCTGCCCATATAGCCCCTCCTCAGGCTCCGTCCCCCAGTCATTCGACCCGACGGTTAGGAGAGAAAAAAAGGAGAAAACTATAGGGTGCCGTGGCGACTGTAATGTATAGAGAAAGAAATTTTTCAAACCTGATTAAAAAACCAGGGCGGGCTGTGGACCGGACACACCGTTGGAGAAAGTAATTTATTAGGTAAGCATAAATTCTATTTTCTCCAACATTGGTGTTTCCGGTTCACGGCGTCATCCATTACTTGTGGGAACCAATACCAAAGCTTTAGGACACGGATGAAGGGAGGGAGCAAATCAGGTTACCCTAAACAGAAGGCACCACGGCTTGCAAAACCTTTCTCCCAAAAATAGCCTCAGAAGAAGCATAAGTATCAAATTTGTAGAATTTGTCAAAAGTTTGCAAGGAAGACCAAGTTGCTGCCTTACATATCTGATCAACAGAAGCCACGTTCTTGAAGGCCCATGTGGAAGCAACAGCCCTAGTAGAGTGAGCTGTGATTCTTTCAGGAGGCTGCCGTCCGGCAGTCTCATAAGCCAATCGGATAATGCTTTTCAGCCAGAAAGAAAGAGACGGTAGCAGTAGCTTTTTGTCCTCTCCTCTTACCAGAGTAAACGACAAACAAAGATGAGGTTTGTCTAAATCCTTTGTTGCTTCTAAATAGAACTTTAAAGCACGGGACTACATCTAAAATGTGTAACAAACGTTCCTTCTTGAAACTGGTATCGGACACAGAGAAGGAACAACTATTTCCTGGTTAATATTCTTGTTGGAAACAACTTTTGGAAGAAAACCAGGCTTGGTACGCAAAACGACCTTATCTAAAAGGAACACCAGATAGAGTGGATCACACTGCAAAGCAGATAATTCAGAAACTCTTCTAGCAGAAGAAATAGTAACAAAAACAGAACTTTCCAAGATAGTAACTTGATATCTATGGAATGTAAGGGTTCAAACGGAACCCCTTGAAGAACTGAAAGAACTAAATTTAGACTCCAAGGAGGAGTCATGGGTCTGTAACAGGCTTGATTCTGACCAAACCCTGTACAAAAGCTTGTACATCTGGCCACAGCTGCCAGGCGTTTGTGTAACAAAACAGATAAGGCAGAAATCTGTCCTTTAAGAGAACTTGCTGACAACCCTTTATCCAAACCCTCTTGGAGAAAGGAAAGAATCTTAGGAATTTTAATCTTACTCCAGGAGAATCCCTTGGATTCACACCAACAGATATATTTTTTCCATATTTTATGGTAAATCTTTCTAGTCACAGATTTTCTGGCTTGAACCAGAGTATCTATCACTGAATTTGAAAACCCACGCTTGGATAAAATCAAGCGTTCAATTTCCAAGCAGTCAGCTGCAGAGAAACTAGATTTGGATGTTCGAATGGACCTTGTACTAGAAGATCCTGTCTCAAATGTAGCTTCCATGGTGGAGCCGATGACATATTCACCAGGTCTGCATACCAAGTCCTGCATGGCCACGCAGGAGCTATCAGAATCACCGAGGCCTTCTCCTGTTTGATCCTGGCTACGAGCCTGGGAAGGAGAGGAAACGGTGGAAACACACAAGCTAGGTTGAACGACCAAGGCGCCACTAATGCATCCACTAGAGTCGCCTTGGGATCCCTGGATCTGGACCCGTAGCAAGGAACCTTGAAGTTCTGACGAGACGCCATCAGATCTATGTCTGGAATGCCCCATAATTGGGTTAACTGGGCAAAGACCTCCGGGTGGAGTTCCCACTCCCCCGGATGGAAAGTCTGACGACTCAGATAATCCGCCTCCCAGTTGTCTACTCCTGGGATGTGAATTGCAGATAGATGGCAGGAGTGATCCTCCGCCCATTTGATGATCTTGGATACCTCTCTCATCGCCAAGGAACTCTTTGTTCCTCCCTGATGGTTGATGTAAGCTACAGTCGTCATGTTGTCTGACTGGAATCTTATGAATCCGGCCTTTGCTAGTTGAGGCCAAGCTCGGAGATATCGCTCTCAGTTCCAGGATGTTTATCGGAGAAGAGACTCTTCCCGAGACCATAGACCCTGAGCTTTCAGGGAATCCCAGACCGCGCCCCAGCCTAATAGACTGGCGTCGGTCGTGACAATGACCCACTCTGGTTCTGCGGAAACTCATTCCCTGAGACAGGTGATCCTGAGTCAACCACCAACGGAGTGAGTCTCTGGTTATCTGGTCTACTTGAATCTGAGGAGACAAGTCTGCATAGTCCCCATTCCACTGATTGAGCATGCACAGTTGTAATGGTCTTAGATGAATTCGAGCAAAGGAACTATGTCCATTGCTGCAACCATCAATCCTACTACTTCCATGCACTGAGCTATGGAAGGGCTGCAGAATAGAGCGAAGAACTTGACAAGCGTTTAGAAGCTTTGACTTTCTGACTTTTGTCAGGAAGATCTTCATTTCTAAAGAATCTAATATTGTTCCCAAAAAGGGAACTCCTTGTTGACGGAGACAGGGAACTCTTTTCTACGTTCACCTTCCACCCGTGAGATCTGAGAAAGGCTAGAAACAATGTCTGTATGAGCCTTTGCCTTGAAAAGAGACGACGCTTTGAATTAGAATGTCGTCTAGATAAGGTGCCACTGCAATGCCCCTCGGTCTTAGAACCGCCAGAAGGGACCCTAGCACCTTTGTGAAAATTCTGGGAGCAGTGGCTAAACCGAATGGAAGAGCCACGAACTGGTAATGTTTGTCCAGAAAGGAGAACCTTAGGAACTGATGATGATCTTTGTGGATAGGAATATGTAGGTAAGCATCCTTTAAATCCACGGTAGTCATATATTGACCCTCCTGGATTGTAGGTAAAATTGTTCGAATGGTTTCCATTTTGAACGATGGAACTCTGAGAAACTTGTTTAGAATTTTTAAATCCAGAATTGGTCTGAAAGTTCCCTCTTTTTTGGGAACTACAAACAGGTTTGAGTAAAACCCCTGACCTTGTTCCACAGTTGGAACTGGGTGTATCACTCCCATCTTTAACAGGTCTTCTACACAATGTAAGAATGCCTGTCTCTTTACTTGGTCTGAAGATAAGCGAGACATGTGGAACCTTCCCCTTGGAGGAAGTTCCTTGAACTCTAGAAGATAACCCTGAGAGACTATTTCTAGTGCCCAGGGATCCGGAACATCTCTTACCCAAGCCTGAGCAAAGAGAGAGGGTCTTCCCCCTACTAGATCCGGTCCCGGATCGGGGGCTACCCCTTCATGCTGTCTTGGTAGCAGCAGCAGGCTTCTTGGGCCCTGTTTACCCTTGTTCCAGCCTTGCATCGGTTTCCAAGCTGGTTTAGCCTGGGAAGCGTTACCCTCTTGTCTAGAGGCTGCAGAGTTAGAAGCCGGTCCCGTTCCTGAAATTACGAAAGGAACAAAATTGGACTTATTCTTAGCCTTGAAAGGCCTATCCTGTGGGAGGGCATGGCCCTTCCTCCCAGTGATGTCTGAAATAATTTCTTTCAATTCTGGCCCAAAAAGGGTCTTACCTTTGAAAGGGATATTAAGCAATTTTGTCTTGGAAGATACATCCGCCGACCAAGACTTTAGCCAGAGCGCTCTGCGCGCCACAATTGCAAACCCATGAATTTTTCGCCGCTATCTCGCTAATTGCAAAGCGGCATCTAAAATAAAGGAATTAGCTAACTTAAGTGCGTGAATTCTGTCCATGACTTCCTCATATGGAGTCTCTTTATTGAGCAACTTTTCTAGTTCATCGAACCAGAAACACGCCGCCGTGGTGACAGGAATAATGCACGAAATTGGTTGGAGGAGGTAACCTTGCTGAACAAAATAAGCAAACCCTCCAATTTTTTTATCCATAGGATCTTTGAAAGCACAATTGTCCTCAATGGGAATAGTCGTGCGTTTGGCTAGCGTAGAAACTGCCCCCTCAACCTTAGGGACTGTTTGCCATGTGTCCTTCCTTGTTGTCGACCATGGGGAACAATTTCTTAAATATAGGTATGCCTGGTTTCTCCCACTCCTTATTCACTATGTCCGCCACCCTTTTAGGTATCGGAAAGGCATCAGGGTGCACCGGGACCTCTAGGAATTTGTCCATCTTGCACAATTTTTCTGGAATGACCAAAGAGTCACAATCATCCAGTGTAGTTAGTACCTCCTTAAGTAATGCGGGGAGATGCTCTAACTTAAATTTAAACGTCACAACATCAGGTTCTGCCCTGTTGACCAAATTCTTCCTGAATCAGAAAGTTCTCCCTCCGACAAACCCTCCCTCACTGCCACTTCTGACTGGTGTGAGGGTATGACAGATAAATTATCGTCAGCGCCTTCTTGCTCCACTGTATTTAAAACTGAGCAATCACGCTTTCTTTGAAATGCTGGCATTTTGGATAAAATATTAGCTATGGAATTATCCATTACTGCCCGTTAATTGTTGCATAGTAACAAGCATTGGCGCGCTAGATGTACTAGGGGTCACCTGCGCGGGCATAACTGGTATTGACACAGAAGGAGAGGATGAAGAAACTATCCCCACTACCTTCATTTGAGGAATCATCTTGGGCAACCTTATTAAATGTGACAGTACTTACTTTGTCTGGACGCCATGGCACAATTATCACATACATTTGAAGTGGGGACCACCTTGGCCTCCATACATACAGAACATGTTCTATCTGAAGGTACAGACATGTTAGACAGCATAAACAGGTAATAATGCAAAAAAAACGTTTTTAAACAAAACCGTTACTGTCTCTTTAAATGTTAAACAGAGCACACTTTATTTCTGAATGTGTGAAAAACTATGAAGAAAATATCCAATCTTTACCAAACTTTCACCACAGTGTCTTAATGCTTTTAAAGTATTGCACCCCAATTTTCAAGCTTTTAACCCTTAAATGAGGAAACCGGAGCCGTTTAATCAATTAGCAATTTTAAACCCCACTACAGTCCCAGCCACAGCGTTTGCTGCGACTTCACCTGTCCTTGGGGGTTATACGATACCAAATTAAGCCTTCCAGGAACGTTTTCAATGATCACCAGACCCTCTCACATGAAGCTGCATGCACTGCAACCAAAAGAAACTGCGCAATTATGGCGCGATAATGAGGCTCTGCCTACTATAGTGAAAGGCCCTTCCTGACTGGGAAGGTGTCCTAAACGACTGCCTGGTGCCTAAAAACGTTCCCAAACACTAAAAGTTTAGAAAATCACTTCAAACTTCATAAAAAACAAATAAAGCAATCGATTTAGCCCACAAGAGTGTCAACCAGTGTATAGCCCATAATAAGCCTTCATTCTGTTAAGAGTCTAAGAAAATGGCTTACCGATCCCCAAGAGGGAAAATGACAGTCTTCTAGCATTACACAGTCTTGTTAGAAAATGGACTAGTCATACCTTAAGCAGAAAAGTCTGCAAACTGTTCCCCCCCAACTGAAGTTCTCTGGGCTCAACAGTCCTGCGTGGGAACAGCAATTGATTTTAGTTACTGCTGCTAAAATCATACTCCTCTTTTAAACAGAACTCTTCATCCCTTTCTGTTTTAGAGTAAATAGTACAAACCGGCACTATTTTAAAAATAACAACTCTTGATAGAAGAATAAAAAACTACAACTAAACAACCACATACTCTTCACCATCTCCGTGGAGATGCTACTTGTTCAGAGCGGCAAAGAGAATGACTGGGGGGCGGAGCCTGAGGAGGGGCTATATGGGCAGCTTTTGCTGTGCTCTTTGCCATTTCCTGTTAGGGAAGAGAATATTCCCACAAGTAATGGATGACGCCGTGGACCGGACACACCAATGTTGGAGAAATACATAGTTAGCATTTTTTTGTACTTTAATTGGGGTTAAGTTAGCGGAGTGTTAGTTTAGGGGGTTAGTTATTAGTTAAATACGTTGTGGGGGTGGCGGTTTAGGGGTTAATAGTTTTATTCGGTAGTCTGAGTTGTGGGGCGTTGGTGGTTTAGGTGTTAATAGTAGGGCTGGGCGATATGGGCAAAAAAAAAAAAATATTGCAATTTCTTATAAATTACTATAACACCTTAATTTTGCATTAAAAAGTTTATTAAACACTACATAATCTTACTGTACATGTTTCTCAATGTCCAATACACTCTTGGGAGCATAAAAATACAAAACAAAAAATAGTTTAAATAAAATTTGCTGTCTGTGATGTGATTAAATAGTAGCCACTAGCCAGTTATTAGGTCTTATGGTACACAACATTGTCATGTTTTCTTGGACAGTCATTCTAACTGTGGACAGTGGTATGATATAACAAATGAAGCAGTGGTAAGCCACATGCACACACAATTATATATATATATATATATATATATATATATATACATACATACATATACACAGATAAAATATATATATATATACATACACACACATATACACACATATATAATATACAATCACATACACAGTTACACACACACATTAATAGGAGAAAACTATTAATATTTTGGAGCTTTTCAAAATTATAAACAGCTGGTTATGAAACAGATCAGGTTGAGGGCTGAGTCCTCTAGCTTGGAGAATTATATACAAAATGAATCATTCCAAGAGTTCTAAGATTAAAACTTGACACTGGAACTCATTTAAGGAATGATGAGGGTGGTGATGCATTTTTGGAAGATTGGAACATCAGCTTGTCGGAGTGTTCCATTATTCTGATGAAAAAATTTGTTTTAAGAAATAAAGAAAGATTGGAGAAAACCAAATTGGAGGTAGATGAGGCTCTCACTATTGTTAATGGATTTGAACATAATTCAAATTTCACAAAATTAAATAGTGAGATGAAGGACCAAATTGCCAGATTACAGTCTGAGATTAAACTACGGAAAGGCAGGAAGCTGGTAAGAGACCAGGAGGATTACAGAAAAAAGCAGGTTTATTCTTATAGACAGACTTGTGGGTCGTATGATTCTGGAACTGATTGTTCAGATTCAGAACATGATATCCATCTTTCAAAAAACGATGCACGTTCTGGCCCCACTCCTCCGCAAGAAGGAGAGGGGGCAGGAAGAGATGGAATAGGGACAAATATAGATACTGGAGGAAGACGGTATCCAATTCAATCAGAACTCAGAGAGACCCCAGAACTTTCGACCGAGGGGTCGGAGGGGCAGAAGGCCTTATTGATTTCTGTTGTTTCAGATGACAACTTACAAGTAATACATTTGTCTACTTTCAAACTAAATAATTGCCATCTAAGTGTCCTCAAACGAGGACTCTCCTTTTGTCCAACTAATGGATTTGATAAATTTACTTTTTTGAAAGACCTTCACAGATTTGCTAGAAGAGTGGTTCTCTCTCAAATGTTTAAAAACCAAGCTAAAAATGTGATTGATGATTTAAGCCTGACAACTGAGGACAAATTAGCATTACAGGACTTGAATGAACTATATCTAGAATCCCACTCTCAGGATGCTTCATTTTTAGCATCCGATGTGGAAATGCCCTTCAAACTATCTTCTCATTTCAAGAAAAGGTCTACGTATATGCCCCAGCTGTCGTTCTCCCCACCAGTTAATTTGTTTGTCAAATTAGTTGAAAAGACATTCAGAGTTTGACACTTACTTGTATTGTCAATGATAATTTAACGAAAAAAGGAAAGGAAAGCTTTGAAGGATCTTAAAGAGGCCCCTAATGTCGTGTTTAAATCGTCCGACAAGGGGGGAAATGTTGTTTTGTGGGATGAGTCAATGTACTATAAAGAAGTGATGCGACAATTATCTGATAAGGACCAGTATTTGAAACTTGGTTTCAATCCAATGTCTAATTTACAATCAAAACTTTTTACGATTCTTAACGATGCCAGAAATGATGGGGAAAAAGGGGGTTTGTGATGGCACTCCTTTATTAATATGTCCAAAGCAGGGGATATTGGGACCCCTCAGTTTTAATCTAGTATGCGCTAGTGAAGTTAATAATATTGATATCTGAGCTGATGTTCATCATATACTCAGATTAGCTAGTCAGTTTTTAGGATGGAGGAACAGTCACATAGTACTGAATGAGAGAATCATTTCTCTAACATAGCGATTCAGTAAACTGTTCGTCTCCGGATATCTATCTGCTACATTCAAGTTGTGTTTGCAATAGCTTAAATTGTGTTACCGCTGAACCTCAACTCATGCTATACTATAGAGCTCTTATACTTATGATCATTACGATCATGTGAGCGTTTCCAAGCTATCCTGAGTTTTGCATGGTACATTAACGTAATTTGTCGATTTCATATCCATATAGACAATTGCCACAAAATTAATAACACTACCGCTGAACCTCAACTTATGCTATACTATAGAGCTCTAGTATTTATGATCATTATGATCATTAGAGTGTTTTCAAGCCATCCTGAGTTTTGCATGGTACATTAATGTAATTTGTTGATCACATATACTTATAGACAATTGCCACAAAACTCACAACACTACAAATGGTCAAATAAGATTCAATTCAACTAAACCTTAGTAAGTAACATATGTGGACTGTGTGGTGGGTTACAATAACAAATACAATTTATCTTAAGGCTACATACCCAGGACATAATAGTTCGTCACCTAGTTAAGCAATTAACATTTACATTTTGCTTACCTAAGAGTGTATGTACTATCACACAACCAAGGTCTGTTACGTTATGACAATAAGTCAGATTGACATCGGCCTCAAAATCTCAGCCAAGTTGTTATAACTGACTACCATACTCTAACAGGCCCATTTATCAAGCTCCGTATGGAACTTGAAGGGCCGTGTTTCTGGCGAGTCTTCAGACTCGCCAGAAACACAAGTTATGAAGCAGCGGTCTAAAGACCGCTGCTTCATAACCCTGTCCGCCTGCTCTGAGCAGGCGGACAGGAACCGCCGGAAATCAACCCGATCGAATACGATCGGGTTGATTGACAGCTCCCTGCTGGCGGCCGATTGGCTGCGAGTCAGCAGGGGGCGGCGTTGCACCAGCAGCTCTTGAGAGCTGCTGGTGCAATGTTAAATGTGGAGAGCGTATTGCTCTCCGCATTTAGCGAGGTCTTGCGGACCTGATCCGCAGTGTCGGATCAGGTCCGCAAGCCCTTTGATAAATGGGCCCCTAAGCATCAAGCTCGGCAACTCCACAATTTAGAGGTCGTCATATAGTCTATAATACAGAAACGTTTTAAGTTGCGGGGCCTGACAATAACAACTATCATACAGACATAATAGGCAACAATATTGCTGCATCTAAGAGAGTTATTCATTACGATATTCAAACAGCAATAAGACTATAATAGAGTTGTATGCTACAAGATTAGATTAACCCTAGACATTGCCAGTTTTCTTTACAATTATACATAAAGGCCTTTTCTAAACTAGTTGCTGTTCTATCACAATAGACACATTGTATTACTCCAGTTGGCAACAACTAATGCAATTATGCTTCTCTAAAGTGATACATTATATAGACCTGTCTCACACTTATCATAGATTTTTAAATCTTTAAGTGCACAAGCTGACAATTTTGGACATGTCTTCTATTTTTCACTATTACTAATATCTTTAGAGAGCTGATGGAATACATCAGCAACTTTGGAACTATATTCAAGCTTTGCAACACAACCAGCATAATCGTTATCTCTAAGAACTGACCACAAGTCTGACGTGTGGCAATATATATACATTGTGTTACACTATACAAAACTAGTAAGTGATGTGAACACAATCATTCAACCACACATTACCTATATTGATATTGAACTCTATCAGAATCTGGTATAATACTTATACTTTACACTAGCCTTCTAGGGTTTTTAAGTGAGCCCAATTTTTAATCAACCTTATTAAAGTTTATATTTTAATCTGTTTTTCTTGCGTATTACTAACCACTGCACAAAATATATATAATTAAATTACACAAGGTATGAGTGCTAATATGTGTACACTTTTTTGCAACTTCCTATAGTTGCATTCCAGCCAGAAATGATGGGACCATAACCAATACTGAATTTGGGTACCAAATGGTAGATAATCCAGTTATGCCTATTTTTAATTGTATCCCGAAGGTACATAAAAATTTAAGGAACCCTCCGGGTCGTCCCATCATTTCTGGTATTGGTAGTCTTGTTGAACATATTGGTAGATATATTGCCCATGCCCTCCGTCTGTTCCTGGTAACATTACCATCATTTGTTTGGGATACCATTGATTTTTTGAGAAGAATTAATGATATGCCAGTTGAACAGGGATCAATTTTGGTTACATTGGACGTGGAAGGGTTGTATTCCCCCATTCCCCATGACGTTGGTATCAAGGCCTGTGAGGAATTTTTGTCCAGCAGAGGCACTAGATTTCAGCAGCATACTGAGTTGGTTGTTAACCTTTTGAGATTTATTTTGAACAATAATGTATTCATGTTTGATAATAAAATCTTTAAACAACTAAGAGAGACCGCTATGGGGGCTACTTGCGCACCCACATACGCGTGTTTGCATCTAGGCAAATGGTAGATGGATACTGTGTACCAGAATGATTTGTTTGTGAAACATGTTAATTTCTGGTTGAGATATGTGGACGACATATTTCTGATTTGGGAAGGTGACTGCGATTTATTATTTAAGTTCTTGGATGAATTAAATCATAATAGTTTCAATATACGATTGACGATGCATTATAGTCAAGCTGAAATTGATTTCTTAGATATTAAAATAAGAAATGTGAATAACTCTTTGGTTTCTGAGAATTTTAGAAAAGCTACTGCAACTAATAGTTTGTTACTTGCAAGCAGTCACCATCCCCAGCACCAGATTGCAGGAATACCTAAGAGGCAATTTTTACGCTTGCAGCGAAACTGCTCTTCCAAAGAGAAATTTGATGTACACGCACAAATGATGCAGAATAGATTTCTAGAGCGGGGGTATTCAAAAAGGAAAATTTACCAAGCTAAGAATTTTGCAAGAAGAGCAAATAGAGAGGATTTATTGTTCAATAAGACTAGAATTTCAGATTCTGTCATACGCATGACTACTACCTATAATTGTCATTGGCAGTCCATTAAGTAAATCTTACAGAAACACTGGCCAATTTTGCTAAGTGATGAAAGTATTGCAAATGAGGTGGGGAGATATCCGAATCTGACTGCTAAAAGAGCCATGAATATAAGGGATAACCTGGTAAAAAGCCAATTCAAATTGTCTACCCTCAAAGGGAATTGGTCGCATAAACACATACCAAATGGAAATTTCCCCTGTGGAAAGTGTGTAACCTGTGAATTTATGAAAAGGACGAAAGTATTCTCTGGTAATTGTCAAAAAGAATTTCACATTAACCACTTTTTTAATTGTAACACGGAAGGGGTGGTCTATCTACTCGAATGCTCATGTCCCAGATTTTACGTGGGAAAAACGAAGAGGATCTTTAAAGATCGGATTAAAGAGCATCGAGACGATATAAAAGGAGAGGTGCAAACAAGTAGTGTAGCAGGACATTACCAAGAGAAACATAATAGTAATCCTAGCTGTTTAAGATTTTCAGGTATTGACAAGGGTATTTTACATGGAAGAGGAGGGGACAATGACAAGGGTCTCCTCCAAAAGGAATGTAAATGGATATATACCCTAAATACACTCTCCCCATTGGGTCTTAATGAAACATTAGACATGGCCAGTTTCATCTAAAAATTAGTGTTAAATTATCATAAAAATATCTGTATCATTTAAATTTATTCTCTTGATGTATTCTCCAGAATGAAAAAAGAATTTCATTGTGGATATATCTATATTCTATTGTATATATGACTGTCCTAAGTGGATCAGTAAGTTCGTTCACCACATTCTTTACTCTCTTGTTTTTTGTTCAAATAATAATAATAATTGCTACTTTATATAATTTTGCTTATTTTTCTAGCCCATGATCAGAATATTGAACGCCTTACTTAATGAGTTAAAATTTGTGAAAATAAACCGTACACTTTCCTTGATAATATTTGTATAAGAAGGATTGTGCATGTTGACACTTCGTTTCATTTTGTATCACTTTGTATATACATGTTGCGTTTTTTGATTTTTTTTAGTATTTTACATGTTAATAGGAGGAGGAGTTTTGTTGTCAATATAATCTCCAATAGCAGGGCCAAGATACATCAGCCCTGAGGAAGCCCCGTCTTCCATGTGATTTTGGGGGTGAAACGGCCGTAGGCATTGGATCGTTCAAGCACGTGACGTACCTGGAAGTGAAGGCACGCTGCTCATCCACGCCATGTGTTTTTCGGCGTTTCAGTTCACAGCGTACCTAGTAGCAGTTGGTGAAGCTTAAGGAGCAATACAACTGGATTCCATAACGATCACTCTTGGATTACAGTCCCTCATTCTGGATACAGATAAGTGTATTGACACACTGAATAATTTTTTGTGCACTATCGATGTTTGAAATTTTTGGCAAGTCCGCTACTTGTGGAGGGTCATCCTGGATTGACTTTGCTTGCATAGAGACTTAATGCATATTGGGAACTGTCATCTCACCTGGTTGTTTGCTACAATATAATAATATATATCTTTTGCATATGATGTTAAGATCTATTATACTGCTGAGTAGGCTGTAATAATTTGTATTACTTATTGTACATCTGTACATCATTAGTACTCTACCATACTTAGATCCCAGTTATTATCCTGCCCAGTAATATACCTTGTATGATCTTGGGTACTGTGCACAGCATGGGTGTAGTATGAGTGGGGTACTATCCGGATAACAAGTACAGCGATATAAGGAAATAAAGGTGTGCACACCTTAAGGGTACTGAGTTCAGTCACGTGACTTGGAGGTATATTACAAATGTGATAGATATTGAATGGTAACCTTGTGAGATATCACTGATCAGAAATGTACTTCTGCATCTATATGCTAAATTTTGCTTGATTATTTATAAAAGAGTGCTTGATTCCCTATCTTTTGTATGGTTCATTTATTTACATGTCCCATTCCTTTCCTTATAGTCTTTAGGATATATATATATATAAACATATTTAATCAATTAGCATGGCAATTGTTTCATTCAAAACAAGATCAATAGGAATCCGTACAAACTGTCTCCAAATGTCTATATTATTTCAAGTTTGAGGTAAAGTAAATATAATTCAATTTTATTTTTGTTTCAAATTATGTTTAATAACTTTTATCTTCAAGAACTTTTACAATAAGCATGTTCTATAAAATAATTACTATGTGCCAATTATTTTCAGTTGACATGTAGAATCCTTCGATAGCTCAGCTGGTAGAGCGGAGGACTGTAGTGCTAAAGCAGTAATCCTTAGGTCGCTGGTTCAATTCCGGCTCGAAGGAGTCCAAGGCTGTTTTTGCAAAACACGAATTTTAAAAAACACAATAAAGAACCTACTTGCGCTACGAATCGATATACCATTTAAAGTACTAGTAAGTGAAAATGATGATTCTGGCAGCGGTGGGATTTGAACCCACGCCTCCGACGAGACTGGAGCCTTAATCCAGCGCCTTAGACCGCTCGGCCACGCTACCACACATATACACACACATAAACATACATATATAATATACAATCACAGTCACACACACACACACATATATATATATACAGTTTCAACAGGTAAGTCCAGCACCTTTCTTTATGCTATTATTTCAGCATTTTTTCAGCATATTTCAGCAGAAATAGAGTAGTGCACGTACGCTGAGTGGGGTCTGCCAGCCCACATATATAGAAATATGGTAAAACATATTTTTACTTCTTGATAAAAAATTTCACTTTATTGAGGTAACAAACAAAGCTAAAAACAGCGACGTTTCAAGTCAACACAGACCCTTAGTCATGCTATGGATTATGGGAAATCACCTTCTTATATAGCACCTGTGTATTAATTAGCTTGATTTATCTGTTCACATTCTAGGTTCCATTTTGGCTTTTTGCCCCCTAACGGGTCAGAATGTTCAACAGTAATCTTTGTACTTAAATCAGAGGGGACTTTTTTTAAACATTTTAATTTGACTGAAAATGAGCCCTGCTCCTGTCCAGGAATCCAATACAGGCATACTAGCAATAGGGGTGGGGGGCTGCTCCTTTCAGAAATGCTGTGCCTTGCTGATATCAAATACACTGTAGATGCAGTTAAGTTAACCCAGCAGCAGAGGGTACTGCAGTTTTAGCCTTTCCCTAGGGGGAAATATAAGTATGTGGCTTTCCCTCCTTCATTCCAGCATGGGCTCTGCTTTTAGACCTCTAGATTGATCGGCTGGCCGACTGCTGAGTTCAGAAAGTGAAAGTAAAACAGCTTTTTTACAAATATGTGCTAAAGGCAACCACTAGATATAGCTGGTTTGCAAGAACTCACATACAAATCAATGCATTACAGCAACTTCAAATGATTTTTTTTTTTTTAGCAAAAAATGGCGACTCTTGTGGTTTTTAAATCGCGGCGATCAATCACGGTTTTAAATTGCATATGCAATTAATCGTGCAGCCCTAGTTAATAGTAAATAATAGTAAATAATTAGATATTTTGCGATGTGGGTGGTTGGTGGTTTAGGGGTTAATATGTTTATTAGGTAGTTTGTGATGTGGGGGTTGGCGGATTGGGATTCATACTTTTATTAGTTATTGCGATGTGGGGGGATGGTGGTTTATAGGTTGATATTGCACATTCGTGAGGTGTTTGATAAGGCTTCCAAGGAGTTATGGTACTTTTATATTCAGCTCAAGGCTTGCTGCGCCTGCCTATGTGTGGTGAGGTAAAAATGGAGTAAAATTTCTCCATTCTGCGCACGTAAGTCTATGTTAGTTCATGGGAGAAAAAATTGTGGGCGACTGGTAAAATATACGCGCGTAACTTGTATGTGGCACAGTATATGTGATCGCTCAATTAGACTAAAAATTGGCAACAATGGATTTTGTGCCCACTGCCACATTTGTGACCGCACCCTTGGTTTCTGCCTTGCTTGTGCATGCGCCCTCCTCACTTTAAGACTGAGACTAAATAAAGAAAAAGTCCTGTTGATACATAAATGACATTTAAAAGTGACTTGAAAATCTTGAAAAACATAATCCTGGGCGAAGAGAGAAAGTCTGCCCCCCACTAGATCCGTGTTCGGATAGGGGGCCCTCTCTTCATGCTGTTTTGGGGGCAGCAGTAGGTTTCTTAGCCTGCTTGCCCCTGTTCCAGGACTGGTTAACTTTCCAGCCCTGTCTGTAACGAGCAACAGCTCCTTCCTGTTTTGGAGCGGAGGAAGTTGATGCTGCTCCTGCCTTGAAGTTACGAAAGGCATGAAAATTAGACTGTTTGGCCTTTGATTTGGCCCTGTCCTGAGGTAGAGCATGGCCCTTACCTCCCGTAATGTCAGCAATAATTTCTTTCAAGCCGGGCCCGAATAAGGTCTGCCCTTTGAAAGGAATATTAAGCAATTTAGATTTAGAAGTCACGTCAGCTGACCAGGATTTAAGCCATAGCGCTCTGCGCGCTTGGATGGCGAATCCGGAGTTCTTAGCCGTAAGTTTGGTTAAATGCACAACGGCATCAGAAACAAATGCGTAAGCTAGCTTAAGTGTCTTAAGCTTGTTGATTATTTCATCCAATGGAGCTGAGCGAATGGCCTCTTCCAGAGACTTAAACCAGAATGCTGCCGCAGCAGTGACAGGCGCAATGCATGCGAGGGGCTGTAAAATAAAACCTTGTTGAACAAACATTTTCTTAAGGTAACCCTCTAATTTTTTATCCATTGGATCTGAAAAGGCACAACTTTCCTCCACCGGGATAGTGGTACGCTTAGCTAAAGTAGAAACTGCTCCCTCCACCTTAGGGACCGTCTGCCATAAGTCTCGTGTGGTGGCGTCAATAGGAAACATTTTCCTAAATATGGGAGGAGGGGTAAAAGGCACACCCGGTCTATCCCACTCCTTGCTAATAATCTCTGTAAGCCTTTTTTGGTATAGGAAATACGTCAGTACACACCGGTACCGCATAGTATCTATCCAACCTACATAATTTCTCTGGAATTGCAACCGTGTTACAATCATTCAGAGCCGCTAATACCTCCCCTAGCAATGTGCGGAGGTTCTCTAGCTTAAATTTAAAATTGGAAATCTCTGAATCCAGTCTCCCTGGATCAGATCCGTCACCCACAGAATGAAGCTCTCCGTCCTCACGTTCTGCAAACTGTGACGCAGTATCTGACATGGCTCTCATCTCATCCGCGCGCTCTATCCTTAACCCAGAGCTATCGCGCTTGCCTCTTAATTCTGACAACTTAGATAATACTTCTGTCATAACAGTAGCCATGTCTTGCAAAGTGATTTGTAAGGGCCTCCCTGATGTACTTGGCGCCACAAAATCACGCACCTCCTGAGCGGGAGGCAAAGGTACTAACACGTGAGGAGAGTTAGTCGGCATAACTTCCCCCTCGTCGTCTGGTGATAATTTCTTTACATGTAAAGATTGACTTTTATTTAAAGTAGCATCAATGCAATTAGTACACAAATTTCTATTGGGCTCCACATTGGCCTTTAAACATAGTGAACAAAGAGATTCATCTGAGTCAGACATGTTTAAACAAACTAGCAATGAGACTAGCAAACTTGGAAATACTTTTCAAAATTAATTTACAAGCAATATAAAAAATGTTACTGTGCCTTTAAGAAGCACAGAAAAACTGACACAGTTGAAATAACAATGACCAAAATAGTTATAGCAACCAAATGTTCACAGTAAATGTATTAAGTTAGCAAAGGATTGCACCCACCAGCAAATGGACGATTAACCCCTTAGTACCCAAAAACGGATAACAATTATATAATTAACGTTTTTCTCACAGTCAAATACACTGTCACAGGACTGCTGTGCCTGATTACCTCCCTCAAGATGGATTTTGAAGACCCCTGAGCTCTCTAGAGACGATCTGGATCATGGAGGATGAAGTAGACAGATTGAGACTGAATTTTTACTGCGCAAAAAAGCGCTAAAATAGGCCCCTCCCACTCATATTACAACAGTGGGGAAGCTCAGAAACTGTTTCTATGCAGAAAACAAAAATGGCCATGTGGTAAAAATCATGCCCTAATAAGTTTTATCACCAAGTACCTCACAAAAAACGATTAACAAGCCAGTAAACGTTTTAAACATACCTTTGAAAGTTATGTATTATTATTAATAAGCCTGCTACCAGTCGTTTTTACTGCAGTTAAGGCTCATACATTATTTCAGTATTAACAGTATTTTCAGAGTCAATTCCATTCCTTAGAAAAATACATTCAGTGTACACACACACACACATCAGCCTGATACCAGTCGCTATCACTGCATTTAAGGCTGAACTTACTTTACAATGGTATCAGCAGTATTTTCTCAGTCAATTCCATTCCTCAGAAAATAAATTACTGCACATACCTCATTTGTTGCAGGGGAGCCCTGCATGCTATTCCCCTTCTCTGAAGTTACCTCACTCCTCAGATGAGAAACAGCCAGTGGATCTTAGTTACGTCTGCTAAGACCACAGAAAAAATCCCAGGCAGATTCTTCTTCTAATGCTGCCTGAGAATAAACAGCACACTCCGGTGCCATTTAAAATAACAAACTTTTGATTGTAGAAATAAACTAAGTTAAAAAACACCACAGATCTCTCACAGCTTCCTTTTTAGTTAGACTGCAAGAGAATGACTGAGTATGATATGTGAGGGGAGGAGCTATATAGCAAAGCTCTGCTGGGTAATTCTCTTGCAGTTTCCTGTTAGGAAGAGATATATTCCATAAGTAATGGATGACCCGTGGACTGACTACACTTAACAGGAGAAATCAGACATCTGAAACATAATTTTCCCATGAGGACATTCTGACCACAGAATATGCACTAGCTAGTGAGTCACCACTAGGACTTTTATTTAACTGACCTTGGGGGTAGCAATTAGGTAAATGCTTCCCCATCTCTCCAAAAATCTTCTGTACTTCTGCCTGTCTCTACTGTGTGCTGTCACTTGTGCCCCAATTGCTGCCTGTCTCCAATTACACAAATCAGTAAAGAGCGTTAGGGAAAACAGGCATAAAGAAAAGGCACACATATGTGCATAATACACATTTGCATGCTGGAACAACAACGTATTAATATAAAATTAATTAGATTTAATGTATTGTCTCTGTTTCCATGTAACTGTTTCACTTGCACACAGCATTCCCAACTCATCTTTACCTACAGGTGGAACTATGAGCAGCGTATAAACACAAAACAATGTGATAATTTCAGCTGAAGTCCATTATTTGTGTCTATGTTAAGAATTATTCCTAAAGGGGCCCAGAAAGCTACTGTCAAAGGCAACTCACAGATCATATCTAATACAGAAAGGCTGGGCCATACCTTCCTTATGCATCTAATATCAGATCTAGAATTAAAGGGACATGAACCCGCAAAACGTTTTCTTTTACAATTCAGACAAAACATACAATCAATTTTCCAATTATTTCTATTTCTATTATCAAATTTGCTTCATTCCCTTGGTAACTTTTGTTGAAGGAGCAGTAAAGCACTATTGGGAGTTAGGAGAAAACGTGTGAGCCAATGACAAGAGGCTTGCATGTACAGCCATACATACATACATACAGCTAGCTCCCAGTAGTGCATTTCTACTCCTCAGCTTACCTAGGTATGCTTTTCAACAAAGGACACCAACAGAACAAAGCAAATTAGATAACAAATGCAAATTTGAAAGTTCCGTTAGAATCATTAATTTTGACATTACCGTCCTTTTAAATGGAAATGATTATACATAAGATTCTTTGTTAGAGCCTGGTGCCATTCACATCACACTATATTACACAAGAGATGCAATATCCTGCACTCCCTTCCATTTGCATCATGTCTACAAATCATACACAGCACAGTGCATCAATAAGTTCAAATGATAAAATGTTACTCACAATGAAGTTGTGTGTTAATCAAATTATTAAGAAATAAAGTTGCAAAGTGACAGAAGAAATATTTTAGGCAAAAGAGCGGATTAGAAGCCATTTTTATTTCCACATTATGAATTTCTGACCAGACAACAAAACATATCAATTTTGTTTTCTTCTCGTTGTTGTAAGGTTAGTCTTGTGTGCAATATCTGAATGTTATTGTTACATCTTCTGTATATGCCAAACTATAGCATTTATTAAGTTGATATTTTTTGAGCAGCTGGTCAGAATATGCACTATTGTTCCGCGTTAAGAGCAGAGAGCACGAAGCGAGAAAGACACGAGAAAAGAGAGAGGCAGAGAGAGGATGGTTACTACTGCCGTGACTGACAGGAAGCTACAGGAGTGATCGGTAACCCTACCATCACGCTCTTCAAAATAAGGCTTTGCTTTCTTTCTCATTTTGGATTTCTTCTTATTGTTCCCTTCCAGAAGCGCTTTTATGTGTCGATTCACTGGGAAACAAACAGAGTGGTGAACACAACGAAAAAAAGATGGCACAAACAGACACAGCGACAAATGCACAATCCCTACAATGATAGAATGAGAAACGCATGACTTCAGCCCTGGTGCACATACCACAGTAACACACAGATATGGTGACATTTTATAAAGAAATATCCATACAAACAATGATTTAATGCTTATTAAATGACAGTGCAACCTCTATCATTAAGTATAATTATTACTTGCATTAGCAATAGAAGGTGGGACCCAGTAAGCTGTCATTTCTGTTCAACTACATCAAGATGACAATTTGATGCATTGGGTTTCCTCTGCCAAAGGAACCTCAAGCAGGAATAAATAAGCTAGAAGATTTTAACAATGGCATTCAGGAATAAAAATGTGATGCATTCATTTTTTTCACATGAAAGGGAATTGATTTCATTATTTACAAAACCAAAAAATGTTGCATAAAAACAGAATTTATGTTTACCTGATAAATTTCTTTCTCCAACGGTGTGTCCGGTCCACGGCGTCATCCTTACTTGTGGGATATTCTCTTCCCCAACAGGAAATGGCAAAGAGCCCAGCAAAGCTGGTCACATGATCCCTCCTAGGCTCCGCCTACCCCAGTCATTCGACCGACGTTAAGGAGGAATATTTGCATAGGAGAAACCATATGGTACCGTGGTGACTGTAGTTAAAGAAAATAAAATATCAGACCTGATTAAAAAAACCAGGGCGGGCCGTGGACCGGACACACCGTTGGAGAAAGAAATTTATCAGGTAAACATAAATTCTGTTTTCTCCAACATAGGTGTGTCCGGTCCACGGCGTCATCCTTACTTGTGGGAACCAATACCAAAGCTTTAGGACACGGATGAAGGGAGGGAGCAAATCAGGTCAACTAAATGGAAGGCACCACGGCTTGCAAAACCTTTCTCCCAAAAATAGCCTCAGAAGAAGCAAAAGTATCAAACTTGTAAAATTTGGTAAAAGTGTGCAGTGAAGACCAAGTCGCTGCCCTACATATCTGATCAACAGAAGCCTCGTTCTTGAAGGCCCATGTGGAAGCCACAGCCCTAGTGGAATGAGCTGTGATTCTTTCGGGAGGCTGCCGTCCGGCAGTCTCGTAAGCCAATCTGATGATGCTTTTAATCCAAAAAGAGAGAGAGGTAGAAGTTGCTTTTTGACCTCTCCTTTTACCTGAATAAACAACAAACAAGGAAGATGTTTGTCTAAAATCCTTTGTAGCATCTAAATAGAATTTTAGAGCGCGAACAACATCCAAATTGTGCAACAAACGTTCCTTCTTTGAAACTGGCTTTGGACACAGAGAAGGTACGATAATCTCCTGGTTAATGTTTTTGTTAGAAACAACTTTTGGAAGAAAACCAGGTTTAGTACGTAAAACCACCTTATCTGCATGGAACACCAGATAAGGAGGAGAACATTGCAGAGCAGATAATTCTGAGACTCTTCTAGCAGAAGAAATCGCAACTAAAAACAAAACTTTCCAAGATAATAACTTAATATCAACGGAATGTAAGGGTTCAAACGGAACCCCCTGAAGAACTGAAAGAACTAAATTGAGACTCCAAGGAGGAGTCAAAGGTTTGTAAACAGGCTTGATTCTAACCAGAGCCTGAACAAAGGCTTGAACATCTGGCACAGCTGCCAGCTTTTTGTGAAGTAATACCGACAAGGCAGAAATCTGTCCCTTCAGGGAACTAGCAGATAATCCTTTGTCCAATCCTTCTTGAAGGAAGGATAGAATCCTAGGAATCTTAACCTTGTCCCAAGGGAATCCTTTAGATTCACACCAACAGATATATTTTTTCCAAATTTTGTGGTAAATCTTTCTAGTCACAGGCTTTCTGGCCTGAACAAGAGTATCGATAACAGAATCTGAGAATCCTCGCTTCGATAAAATCAAGCGTTCAATCTCCAAGCAGTCAGCTGGAGTGAAACCAGATTCGGATGTTCGAACGGACCCTGAACAAGAAGGTCTCGTCTCAAAGGTAGCTTCCAAGGTGGAGCCGAAGACATATTCACCAGATCTGCATACCAAGTCCTGCGTGGCCACGCAGGAGCTATCAAGATCACCGACGCCCTCTCCTGCTTGATCCTGGCTATCAGCCTGGGGATGAGAGGAAATGGCGGGAACACATAAGCTAGTTTGAAGGTCCAAGGTGCTACTAGTGCATCCACTAGAGCCGCCTTGGGATCCCTGGATCTGGCCCCGTAGCAAGGAACTTTGAAGTTCTGACGAGAGGCCATCAGATCCATGTCTGGAATGCCCCACAGGTGAGTGACTTGGGCAAAGATTTCCGGATGGAGTTCCCACTCCCCCGGATGCAATGTCTGACGACTCAGAAAATCCGCTTCCCAATTTTCCACTCCTGGGATGTGGATAGCAGACAGGTGGCAGGAGTGAGACTCCGCCCAAAGAATAATTTTGGTTACTTCTTCCATCGCTAGGGAACTCCTTGTTCCCCCCTGATGGTTGATGTACGCAACAGTCGTCATGTTGTCTGATTGAAACCGAATGAACCTGGTCCTCGCAAGCTGGGGCCAGGCCTGGAGCGCATTGAATATCGCTCTCAGTTCCAGAATATTTATCGGTAGAAGAGATTCTTCCCGAGACCAAAGACCCTGAGCTTTCAGGGATCCCCAGACCGCGCCCCAGCCTATCAGACTGGCGTCGGTCGTGACAATGACCCACTCTGGTCTGTGGAACATCATCCCTTGAGACAGATTGTCCAGGGACAGCCACCAACGGAGTGAGTCTCTGGTCCTCTGATTTACTTGTATCTTCGGAGACAAGTCTGTATAGTCCCCATTCCACTGACTGAGCATGCACAGTTGTAATGGTCTTAGATGAATGCGCGCAAAAGGAACTATGTCCATCGCCGCCACCATCAACCCGATCACTTCCATGCACTGAGCTATGGAAGGAAGAGGAACGGAATGAAGTATCCGACAAGAGTCCAGAAGCTTTGTTTTTCTGGCCTCTGTTAGAAAGATCCTCATTTCTAAGGAGTCTATAATTGTTCCCAAGAAGGGAACCCTTGTTGACGGGGATAGAGAACTCTTTTCCACGTTCACTTTCCAGCCGTGAGATCTGAGAAAGGCCAGGACAATGTCCGTGTGAGCCTTTGCTTGAGGAAGGGACGACGCTTGAATCAGAATGTCGTCCAGGTAAGGTACTACTGCAATGCCCCTTGGTCTTAGCACCGCTAGAAGGGACCCTAGTACCTTTGTGAAAATCCTTGGAGCAGTGGCTAATCCGAAAGGAAGCGCCACGAACTGGTAATGTTTGTCCAGGAATGCAAACCTTAGGAACCGATGATGTTCCTTGTGGATAGGAATATGTAGATACGCATCCTTTAAATCCACCGTGGTCATGAATTGACCTTCCTGGATGGAAGGAAGGATAGTTCGAATGGTTTCCATCTTGAACGATGGGACCTTGAGAAATTTGTTTAAGATCTTGAGATCTAGGATTGGTCTGAACGTTCCCTCTTTTTTGGGAACTATGAACAGATTGGAGTAGAACCCCATCCCTTGTTCTCTTAATGGAACAGGATGAATCACTCCCATTTTTAACAGGTCTTCTACACAATGTAAGAACGCCTGTCTTTTTATGTGGTCTGAAGACAACTGCGACCTGTGGAACCTCCCCCTTGGGGGAAGTCCCTTGAATTCCAGAAGATAACCCTGGGAGACTATTTCTAGCGCCCAAGGATCCAGAACATCTCTTGCCCAAGCCTGAGCGAAGAGAGAGAGTCTGCCCCCCACCAGATCCGGTCCCGGATCGGGGGCCAATATTTCATGCTGTCTTGGTAGCAGTGGCAGGTTTCTTGGCCTGCTTTCCCTTGTTCCAGCCTTGCATTGGTCTCCAAGCTGGCTTGGCCTGAGAAGTATTACCCTCTTGCTTAGAGGACGTAGCACCTTGGGCTGGTCCGTTTTTACGAAAGGGACGAAAATTAGGTCTATTTTTTGCCTTGAAAGGCCGATCCTGAGGAAGGGCGTGGCCCTTACCCCCAGTGATATCAGAGATAATCTCTTTCAAGTCAGGACCAAACAACGTTTTCCCCTTGAAAGGAATGTTTAGTAGCTTGTTCTTGGAAGACGCATCAGCCGACCAAGATTTCAACCAAAGCGCTCTGCGCGCCACAATAGCAAACCCAGAGTTCTTAGCCGCTAACTTAGCCAATTGCAAAGAGGCGTCTAGAGTGAAAGAATTAGCCAATTTGAGAGCATTGATTCTGTCCATAATCTCCTCATAAGGAGGAGAGTCACTATCGAGCACCTTAAGCAGTTCATCAAACCAGAAATATGCGGCAGTAGTGACAGGGACAATGCATGAAATGGGTTGTAGAAGGTAACCCTGCTGAACAAACATCTTTTTAAGCAAACCTTCTAATTTTTTATCCATAGGATCTTTGAAAGCACAACTATCCTCTATGGGAATAGTGGTGCGTTTGTTTAAAGTAGAAACCGCTCCCTCGACCTTGGGGACTGACTGCCATAAGTCCTTTCTAGGGTCGACCATAGGAAACAATTTTTTAAATATGGGGGGAGGGACGAAAGGAATACCGGGCCTTTCCCATTCTTTATTAACAATGTCCGCCACCCGCTTGGGTATAGGAAAAGCTTCTGGGAGCCCCGGCACCTCTAAGAACTTGTCCATTTTACATAGTTTCTCTGGGATGACTAAATTTTCACAATCATCCAGAGTGGATAATACCTCCTTAAGCAAAATGCGGAGATGTTCCAATTTAAATTTAAATGTAATCACATCAGATTCAGCCTGCTGAGAAATGTTCCCTAATTCAGTAATTTCTCCCTCAGACAAAACCTCCCTGGCCCCCTCAGATTGGGTTAGGGACCCTTCAGAGATATTAATATCAGCGTCGTCATGCTCTTCAGTAACTAAAACAGAGCAGCCACGCTTACGCTGACAAGGGTTCATTTTGGCTAAAATGTTTTTGACAGAATTATCCATTACAGCCGTTAATTGTTGCATAGTAAGGAGTATTGGCGCGCTAGATGTACTAGGGGCCTCCTGAGTGGGCAAGACTCGTGTAGACGAAGGAGGGAATGATGCAGTACCATGCTTACTCCCCTCACTTGAGGAATCATCTTGGGCATCATTGTCATTATCACATAAATCACATTTATTTAAATGAATAGGAATTCTGGCTTCCCCACATTCAGAACACAGTCTATCTGGTAGCTCAGACATGTTAAACAGGCATAAACTTGATCAGAAAGTACAAAAAACGTTTTAAAATAAAACCGTTACTGTCACTTTAAATTTTAAACTGAACACACTTTATTACTGCAATTGCGAAAAAACATGAAGGAATTGTTCAAAATTCACCAAATTTTCACCACAGCGTCTTAAAGCTTTGAAAATATTGCACACCAATTTTGGAAGCTTTAACCCTTAAAATAACGGAACCGGAGCCGTTTTAAGCTTTAAACCCCTTTACAGTCCCTGGTATCTGCTTTGCTGAGACCCAACCAAACCCAAAGGGGAATACGATACCAAATGACGCCTTCAGAAGTCTTTTATAAGTATCAGAGCTCCTCTCACATGCGACTGCATGCCATGCCTCTCAAAAACAAGTGCGCAACACCGGCGCGAAAATGAGACTCTGCCTATGCTTTGGGAAAGCCCCTAAAGAATAAGGTGTCTAAAACAGTGCCTGCCGATATTATTATATCAAAATACCCAGATAAAATGATTCCTCAAGGCTAAATATGTGTTAATAATCAATCGATTTAGCCCAGAAAAAGTCTACAGTTTAAATAAGCCCTTGTGAAGCCCTTATTTACAATCGTAATAAACATGGCTTACCGGATCCCATAGGGAAAATGACAGCTTCCAGCATTACATCGTCTTGTTAGAATGTGTCATACCTCAAGCAGCAAGAGACTGCAAACTGTTCCCCCAACTGAAGTTAATTGCTCTCAACAGTCCTGTGTGGAACAGCCATGGATTTTAGTTACGGTTGCTAAAATCATTTTCCTCATACAAACAGAATTCTTCATCTCTTTTCTGTTTCTGAGTAAATAGTACGTACCAGCACTATTTGAAAATAACAAACTCTTGATTGAATAATGAAAAACTACAGTTAAACACTAAAAAACTCTAAGCCATCTCCGTGGAGATGTTGCCTGTACAACGGCAAAGAGAATGACTGGGGTAGGCGGAGCCTAGGAGGGATCATGTGACCAGCTTTGCTGGGCTCTTTGCCATTTCCTGTTGGGGAAGAGAATATCCCACAAGTAAGGATGACGCCGTGGACCGGACACACCTATGTTGGAGAAAAGGAAATTTATGCTTACCTGATAAATTGATTTCTTCTACGATACGACGAGTCCACGGATTCATCCTTTACTTGTGGGATATTATCCTCCTGCTAACAGGAAGTGGCAAAGAGCACCACAGCAGAGCTGTCTATATAGCTCCTCCCTTGACTCCACCCCCTAGTCATTCGACCGAAGGTATAGGAAGAAAAAGGAGAAACTAAAAGGTGCAGAGGTGACTGAAGTTTTAAACACAAAAATATAATCTGTCTTAAATTGACAGGGAGGGCCGTGGACTCGTCGTATCGTAGAAGAAATCAATTTATCAGGTAAGCATAAATTTCCTTTCCTTCTACTAGATACGACGAGTCCACAGATTCATCCTTTACTTGTGGGATACAATACCAAAGCTACAGGAAACGGATGAAAGGGAGGGACAAGACAGATACCTAAACAGAAGGCAACACTGCTTGAAGAACTTTTCTCCCAAAAAAAGCCTCAGAAGAAGCAAAAGTATCAAATTTGTAAAATTTGGAAAAGGTATGAAGGGAGGACTAAGTCGCAGCCTTACAAATCTGTTCAACAGAAGCATCGTTTTTAAAAGCCCATGTGGAAGCCACTGCTCTAGTAGAATGAGCTGTAATCTTTTCAGGAGGCTGCTATCCAGCTGTCTTGTATGCCAAACGGATGATGCTTTTCAGCCAAAAAGAAAGAGAGGTAGTCGTAGCTTTTTGACCCCTACGCTTTCCAGAATAGACAACAAATAGAGAAGATGTTTGACGGAAATCCTTGGTCGCTTGTAAGTAAAACTTCAAGGCACGAACCACGTCCAAGTTATGTAACAGACGCTCCTTCTTAGAAGAAGGACTAGGACATAGAGAAGGAACCACAATTTCCTGATTAATATTCTTATTTGAAATAAACTTAGGAAGGAATCCATGTTTAGTGTGCAAAACCACCTTATCAGAATGGAATATAAGATAAGGCGAGTCGCATTGTAATGCAGAAAGCTCAGAAACTCTTCGAGCAGAAGAGATAGCAACTAAAAACAGCACTTTCCAAGATAGAAGTTTAATATCTATGGAATGCATGGGTTCAAACGGAACCCCTTGGAGAACATTTAGAACTAAATTCAAACTCCATGGCGGAGCAACAGGTTTAAACACAGGCTTGATTTTAACTAAAGCCTGACAAAACGACTGAACGTCTGGGACATCTGCCAGACGCTTGTGTAGTAAGATTGACAAAGCAGAAATCTGTCCCTTTAAGGAACTAGCTGATAATCCCTTCCCCAATCCTTCTTGGAGAAAGGACAAGATCCTAGGAATCCTGATCTTACTCCATGAGTAGCCCTTGGATTCGCACCAATAAAGATATTTACTCCATATTTTATGGTAGATTTTCCTAGTGACAGGCTTTCGAGCCTGAATCAAGGTATCAATGACCGACTCAGAGAATCCCTGCTTAGATAAAATCAAGCTTTCAATCTCCATGCAGTCAGTTGCAGAGAAATTAGATTTGGATGTTGGAACGGACCTTGAATGAGAAGGTCCTGTCTCAGTGGCAGTTTCCACGGTGGCAGAGATGACATTTCCACCAGATCTGCATACCAAGTCCTGCGTTGCCACGCAGGAGCTATCAAGATTAACGAAGCCCTCTCCTGTTTGATCAGACGAGGTAGGAGAGGAAAAGGAGGAAACACATAAGCCAGGTTGAACGACCAAGGTACTGCTAGAGCATCTATCAGTACTGCTTGAGGATCCCTTGATCTGGACCCGTAACAAGGAAGTTTGGCATTCTGACGAGATGCCATCAGATCCAATTCCGGTGTGCCCCATTGATGGATCAATGCCGCAAACACCTCCGGATGGAGCTCCCACTCCCCCGGACGAAAAGTCTGACGACTTAGAAAATCCGCTTCCCAGTTCTCCACTCCTGGGATATATATTGCTGATAGATGGCAAGAGTGAGTCTCTGCCCATCAAATTATTTTGGAAACCTCTATCATCGCTAGAGAACTCTTTGTTCCCCCTTGATGATTGATATATGCTACAGTCGTGATATTGTCCAACTGGAATCTTATGAATTTGGCCGAAGCCAGCTGAGGCCACGCTTGAAGCGCATTGAATATTGCTCTCAGGTCCAGAATATTT
Organism: Bombina bombina; assembly: GCF_027579735.1. NCBI lineage: Eukaryota > Metazoa > Chordata > Amphibia > Anura > Bombinatoridae > Bombina > Bombina bombina. Next base: position 1,138,911,626 of record NC_069503.1, on the reverse strand, counting down.
ATTGGTAGTAGGGACTCCTCCTGACTCCAAACACCCTGAGCCTTCAGGGAATTCCAGACTGCACCCCAGCCCAAGAGGCTGGCGTCCGTCGTCACTATGACCCATGCTGGCCTGCGGAAGCACATTCCCTGGGACAGATAATCCTGTGACATCCACCAATGAAGAGAGTGTCTGGTCTCTAGATCCAGATTTATCCGAGGAGATAAATCCGCATAATCCCCATTCCACTGTCTGAGCATGCACAGCTGAAGTGGTCTGAGATGCAAGCGAGCAAATGGCACTATGTCCATTGCCGCTACCATTAACCCAATTACCTCCATACACTGCGCCACTGATGGCCGAGGAATGGAATGAAGTGCTCGGCAAGTAGTTAAGATCTTTGATTTTCTGACCTCCGTCAGAAAAATTTTCATGTCTACCGAGTCTATCAGAGTTCCTAGGAATGGAACTCTTGGCAGAGGAACTAGTGAACTCTTTTTTATGTTCACCTTCCACCCGTGAGTTCTTAGAAAAGCCAACACGATGTCTGTGTGAGATTTGGCTAGATGGTAAGTTGACGCCTGAATCAAAATATCGTCCAGATAAGGCGCCACTGCTATGCCCCGCGGCCTTAGAACCACCAGAAGGGACCCTAGCACCTTTGTGAAGATTCTGGGAGCTGTGGCCAACCCGAAAGGAAGGGCCACAAACTGGTAATGTTTTTCCAGGAAGGCGAACCTGAGGAACAGGTGATGATCTTTGTGGATAGGAATGTGAAGATACGCATCCTTCAAATCCACGGTGGTCATATATTGACCCTCCTGGATCATTGGTAAAATTGTTTGTATGGTCTTCATCTTGAACGATGGGACTCTGAGAAATTTGTTTAGACTTTTGAGATCTAAAATCGGTCTGAAGGTTCCCTCTTTTTTGGGAACCACGAACAGATTTGAGTAAAACCCCTGCTCTTGTTCTAATTTTGGAACTGGGCAGATTACACCCATGGTATATAGGTCTTCTACACAGCGTAAGAACGACTCTCTTTTTGTCTGGTCTACAGACAAACGTGAAAGATTAAATCTCCCTCTTGTGAGAGAATCCTTGAATTCTAGACGATACCCCGGATCGAGGGCTGCCCCTTCATGCTGTCTTGGTAGCAGCAGCGGGCTTCTTGGCCTGTTTACCTTTATTCCAGGTCTGGTTAGGTCTCCAGACTGACTTGGATTGTGCAAAGTTCCCCTCCTGCTTGGTGGCGGAGGAGGAAGTAGAGGGACCACCTTTAAAGTTTCGAAAGGAACGAAAATTATTCTGTTTGGTCCTCATTTTAACCGTCCTGTCCTGAGGAAGGGCATGACCTTTACCTCCAGTAATGTCGGAAATGATCTCCTTTAGTTCAGGCCCGAATAGGGTCTTACCCTTAAAGGGAATAGCTAAAAGCTTGGATTTAGATGACACATCAGCAGACCAAGACATAAGCCATAACGCTCTACGCACTAAAATGGCAAAGCCTGCATTCTTTGCCGCTAATTAAGCCATTTGGTAATAAAAGAATTAGCTAGCTTGAGAGCCTATCCAAAATATCATCTAATGGGGTCTCAACCTTAAGAGACTCCTCTAGAGCCTCAAACCAAAAAGCTGCTGCAGTAGTTACTGGAACAATGCACGCTATAGGTTGTAGAAGAAAACCCTGATGAATAAACAATTTCTTTAGAAGACCCTCTAATTTTTTATCCATAGGATCTTTAACAGCACAACTGTCCTCAATAGGTATAGTTGTACGCTTAGCCAGGGTAGAAATAGCTCCCTCCACCTTAGGGACCGTCTGCCACGAATCCCGAATGGTGTCAGATATGGGATACATTTTCTTAAAAGTAGGAGGGGGAGAGAACGGAATGCCTGGTCTATCCCATTCCTTAGTAACAATGTCCGAAATTCTTCTAGGGACTGGAAAAACATTAGTGTAAGTAGGGACCTCTAGATATTTATCCATTTTACACAATTTCTCTGGTGGGATGACAATAGGGTCACAATCATCCAGAGTCGCTAAAACCTCCCTGAGTAATAAGCGGAGGTGTTCAAGCTTAAACTTAAAGACCGTCACATCTGAGTCTGTTTAAAGGGGAACATCTTTGCTGAATCAGAAAGCTCTCCCTCACACAGCAATTCCCCCACCCCCAAATCAGAACACTGTGAGGGTACATCGGAGATGGTCAATAAAGCATCAGAGGGCTCAGCATTTACTCTAATACCTGACCTGCTGCGCTTACCCTGTAAACCTGGCAGTTTAGATAATACCTCTGTAAGGGTAGTAGACATAACTGCAGCCATATCTTGCAGGGTGAAAGAATTAGACGCGCTAGAAGTACTAGGCGTCGCTTGGGCGGGCGTTAAAGGTTGTGACATTTGGGGAGAAGTAGATGGCATAACCTGATTCCCTTCTGACTGAGAATCATCCTGAGACATACTTTTATCAGCTAAAAACAGAATTTATGTTTACCTGATAAATTACTTTCTCCAACGGTGTGTCCGGTCCACGGCGTCATCCTTACTTGTGGGATATTCTCTTCCCCAACAGGAAATGGCAAAGAGCCCAGCAAAGCTGGTCACATGATCCCTCCTAGGCTCCGCCTACCCCAGTCATTCGACCGACGTTAAGGAGGAATATTTGCATAGGAGAAACCATATGGTACCGTGGTGACTGTAGTTAAAGAAAATAAATTATCAGACCTGATTAAAAAAACCAGGGCGGGCCGTGGACCGGACACACCGTTGGAGAAAGTAATTTATCAGGTAAACATAAATTCTGTTTTCTCCAACATAGGTGTGTCCGGTCCACGGCGTCATCCTTACTTGTGGGAACCAATACCAAAGCTTTAGGACACGGATGAAGGGAGGGAGCAAATCAGGTCACCTAAATGGAAGGCACCACGGCTTGCAAAACCTTTCTCCCAAAAATAGCCTCAGAAGAAGCAAAAGTATCAAACTTGTAAAATTTGGTAAAAGTGTGCAGTGAAGACCAAGTCGCTGCCCTACATATCTGATCAACAGAAGCCTCGTTCTTGAAGGCCCATGTGGAAGCCACAGCCCTAGTGGAATGAGCTGTGATTCTTTCGGGAGGCTGCCGTCCGGCAGTCTCGTAAGCCAATCTGATGATGCTTTTAATCCAAAAAGAGAGAGAGGTAGAAGTTGCTTTTTGACCTCTCCTTTTACCAGAATAAACAACAAACAAGGAAGATGTTTGTCTAAAATCCTTGATTGAATAATAAAAACTACAGTTAAACACTAAAAAACTCTAAGCCATCTCCGTGGAGATGTTGCCTGTACAACGGCAAAGAGAATGACTAGGGTAGGCGGAGCCTAGGAGGGATCATGTGACCAGCTTTGCTGGGCTCTTTGCCATTTCCTGTTGGGGAAGAGAATATCCCACAAGTAAGGATGACGCCGTGGACCGGACACACCTATGTTGGAGAAATATGTTCTTTGCAATGTAAGGCCCTTTCAGTACATGAGGGACACATTTTAAGTGGGGGTTCCACAATGGCTTCTAAACACATGGAACATTGGCTTTCCTCAATGTCAGACATGTTAAAACAGGCTAGTAATGACCACAAACAGGCTTGAAAACACTTTATTTAGTGAAAAAAATAACAATCTGAAAAACGGTACTGCGCCTTTAAGAGAAAAAAAGCGTACAATTTTTCCAAAACTGCTCTAAAATGATATAATTATCCCAATTTTAGTATATATGTGTCTTATCTTGCCAGCTAAGATTGCACCACAAGAAAAGGAATGCTTAACCCTTAATGGATAAAAACGTTGTTCAAAAAACGTTATGAAATTAACCAATTAACCCCCTGCACCTCGCCACAGCTCTACTGTGGCGCCTACCTGCCCTCAGGGGTCTGTAAAATCACTCTAACACTTCGATTAGGCCAAATCTTTCCTTTGAGGCCCACCGGAGCTGGAGCTTTCTGCTTGCATGGGTAATTCAACTGCGCAAATGAGGCGCAAAATTAGGCCCCGCCCATCTACATCGATGTCTCACTGCCTTGTGGTCTAGAACCTAGCCATGTGGGTTTCCATATACCCAGGTCTAAAAGAAAGCCATGTGCACCCTCCATTGCCATCAAAAATAAAAATGTTTGCTTTCACAAAAAAAACGTTAATTGTCTTCCAAACATAAAATCGTTTGCTCAACAAACATTATGTCATCAGTGTCAACAATTTTTTCAGCCCAAAACATACAGGTCCCAGTAATACCCTTCTATTTCACATGTAGGATTACTGCTTACCCCTTCCCTTATGGGGATACTGTCAGCCAGTTCTGAAATAACACAGTCTCTTCAGAAAAAAATTACTGAACATACCTCAATGCTTGTAGCATGAAAAATGTTCCTCACACTGAAGTTTCTTAAGTACTCCTCAGCCATTCTGTGGGAACTACTCTGGATCTTAGTGACAACTGCTAAGATCATCAGCCTCCAGGCAGAAATCTTCATCCATCTGCTGCCTGAGAAAAAATAGCACTCACCGGTACCATTTAAAATAAAAAAGTCTTGCTTGAAGAAAATAAAAACTAACATTTTATCACCTCTTCCACTTTACCCTTCCTATTACTTAGTATAGGCAAAGAGAATGACTGGAGGGTGGAGTCAAGGGAGGAGCTATGTAGACAGCTCTGCTGTGGTGCTCGTTGCCACTTCCTGTTAGCAGGAGGATAATATCCCACAAGTAAAGGATGAATCCGTGGACTCGTCGTATCTTGTAGAAGAAATATAGCACACATGCAGTATACACACTCATATATATATACACACACACAAAGAGTATATAAATATATACACACATACAACTATATATATATATATATATATATATATATATATATATATATACACACACACACAAACACACACACAAAGAGTATGTAAATATATACACACATACAGTATATATATATATATATATATATACACATACATACACACACACACACACACACACACAAAGAGTATGTAAATATAAACACACATACAAGTATACATATATATATATATATATATATATATATACACACACACACAAACATACAGTATATATAAATATATATACAGGGAGTGCAGAATTATTAGGCAAATGAGTATTTTGACCACATCATCCTCTTTATGCATGTTGTCTTACTCCAAGCTGTATAGGCTCGAAAGCCTACTACCAATTAAGCATATTAGGTGATGTGCATCTCTGTAATGAGAAGGGGTGTGGTCTAATGACATCAACACCCTATATCAGGTGTGCATAATTATTAGGCAACTTCCTTTCCTTTGGCAGAATGGGTCAAAAGAAGGACTTGACAGGCTCAGAAAAGTCAAAAATAGTGAGATATCTTGCAGAGGGATGCAGCACTCTTAAAATTGCAAAGCTTCTGAAGCGTGATCATCGAACAATCAAGCGTTTCATTCAAAATAGTCAACAGGGTCGCAAGAAGCGTGTGGAAAAACCAAGGCGCAAAATAACTGCCCATGAACTGAGAAAAGTCAAGCGTGCAGCTGCCAAGATGCCACTTGCCACCAGTTTGGCCATATTTCAGAGCTGCAACATCACTGGAGTGCCCAAAAGCACAAGGTGTGCAATACTCAGAGACATGGCCAAGGTAAGAAAGGCTGAAAGATGACCACCACTGAACAAGACACACAAGCTGAAACGTCAAGACTGGGCCAAGAAATATCTCAAAACTGATTTTTCTAAAGTTTTATGGACTGATGAAATGAGAGTGAGTCTTGATGGGCCAGATGGATGGGCCCGTGGCTGGATTGGTAAAGGGCAGAGAGCTCCAGTCCGACTCAGACGCCAGCAAGGTGGAGGTGGAGTACTGGTTTGGGCTGGTATCATCAAAGATGAGCTTGTGGGGCCTTTTCGGGTTGAGGATGGAGTCAAGCTCAACTCCCAGTCCTACTGCCAGTTTCTGGAAGACACCTTCTTCAAGCAGTGGTACAGGAAGAAGTCTGCATCCTTCAAGAAAAACATGATTTTCATGCTGGACAATGCTCCATCACACGCGTCCAAGTACTCCACAGCGTGGCTGGCAAGAAAGGGTACAAAAGAAGAAAATCTAATGACATGGCCTCCTTGTTCACCTGATCTGAACCCCATTGAGAACCTGTGGTCCATCATCAAATGTGAGATTTACAAGGAGGGAAAACAGTACACCTCTCTGAACAGTGCCTGGGAGGCTGTGGTTGCTGCTGCACGCAATGTTGATGGTGAACAGATCAAAACACTGACAGAATCCATGGATGGCAGGCTTTTGAGTGTCCTTGCAAAGAAAGGTGGCTATATTGGTCACTGATTTGTTTTTGTTTTGTTTTTGAATGTCAGAAATGTATATTTGTGAATGTTGAGATGTTATATTGGTTTCACTGGTAAAAATAAATAATTGAAATGGGTATATATTTGTTTTTTGTTAAGTTGCCTAATAATTATGCACAGTAATAGTCACACAGATATCCCCCTAAAATAGCTACAACTAAAAACAAACTAAAAACTACTTCCAAAACTATTCAGCTTTGATATTAATGAGTTTTTTGGGTTCATTGAGAACATGGTTGTTGTTCAATAATAAAATTAATCCTCAAAAATACAACTTGCCTAATAATTCTGCACTCCCTGTATATATATATATATATATATATATATATATATATATATATATATACATACATATACACATACACACATACAGTATATATATATATATACACACACACACATACAGTATATATATATATATATATATATATATATACACACACACACAAAGAGTGTGTAAATATATACACACATACAGTATATATATATATATATATATATATATATATATTTTATGCGATAGAGAGCACTCTCACTTCCAAAGTCCATGAATTCCAGGGTGCCAGCAGGTAAGTATATAAGATGAAGGAAGGCACTCACTGGTCTTTAAATCAAATATTTATTTAATCAAGCGTGATGTTTCGGGGACACACTCCCCTTCCTCGTCTGAGGAAGGGGAGTGTGTCCCCGAAACGTCACGCTTGATTAAATAAATATTTGATTAAAAGACCAGAGTGCCTTCCTTCATCTTATATAT